>NC_067402.1:33013900-33313900 GCF_016432865.1 Antechinus flavipes | reverse complement strand
AAGAAGGAAGGCTGAAAAGAAGGAACAAAAAGAAGGAAAGGAAGAAATAAATAATTAAATAAAAGAAAGAAGGAAGGAAGGAAAAAATAGAAGGATTATAGAAGAATGGTAGAAAGAAGGAAGAAAGGAAGAAATAGAAGAATGATGGAAGAAACAAGGATAGAAAGAAGAAAGGAAGGAAGGAAGAAATAGAGGAATGATGAAAGAAAGGACAGAAAGAAGGAAGGAAAGAAAGAAAGAAGAAAAGAAGGAAGATGGAACAAAGGGACAGAGAAAAAGGAAGGAAAGAAAGGAAAAAGCAAGGAAATAAAAGAAAGGAAGAGGAAAACAAAAATAAAGGAAAGATAGAAAGAAGAGAGAAAAAGAAAGAAAAGGGGGGGAAGTCTTGAATATCAGGCTTGCATTTTGTACACATATTTCTTTATGTTCTTTTCAGTTTGACTTTTCTAACTTTAAAAATAATCTCTGATATATGTACCTCATTTTGAATATTGTAGAATAAACCTAGTAAGTTGTAATTTTATAGAAAACCCATATCTTCCACAAATCCACAGCCTTCATGCATTAATCAGGATTACTCCTTGTTAGGCATTTCAGATTGATGGACAGAAAATTTTAAATTCCTTTAACCTCCCAAAGTCATATTATCATTAACTTAAAAAAGACAGAGATGGGTGGTACACCGAATATCTTACTTAAAACATCCTGCACCACAATTTTCTCAAACTTTGTTCAAGTTTTCCTGTCCCATTAAAATGACTAGCATTAAATTTCCCATATTTTTGATTAAATGTTATATTGTTCAAGTGCTTCATTCCATAATATAATTTTCCAACTAGAAAATACTTCTCACAAATAATATAGAATATGTTTTTGGTAGGAAATATCTGGGAATGCCGCACCCCAGCAGTGGTGCTGATAACTTCTCCCAACAACTAAGGGTTAGGAACTATGTTGAATTTACAGAGAGGGTGGCAGCTTGGCAGTGAATTTTTCAGCCAGAGTGAACTGGGAATCAGAAAGAAATATGGAAAGACTTTCTATTCTTTGTGGCTCCCTCCTGCTTCTGAAGTACAAACATTCATGAGAATTGCCAGGATCAAAAGGTATGCTCTCTTATATTTTTTCACATGAAGAAATTACATCTCAGAGAAGTAAAGAGCCTTGGCCCAAGTCATACTATACAGGTAGTGAATAACAGAGTTGAGAGTTGATCCCAGCTTGCTCCCACTTCAGATCCTTTATTATTTCCATTATACTAGGAAAAGCTGCTAACTCATTTCTGGAGGGAATGTCTATTATGAATGAGATCACAGATTCTTTGAATACATATGTACACACATGCATACACACACACACACATTTCCAAGCCCAAAAGTACCCTTAAATAATCACATGATGTACCACCCCCTCCCATCCCTCAAAGGCAATGGGCAACATCTAAGAATGATAGAGCCAAAGCTACTATTTACTCCTCTTCTCACCACTGACAGAAACATGGACTTTGATTATTTTACTTTGACAACAATATTTTATTATTTTATTTTACCTAAAATTACTATAAAACATTCTGTGACCAACAGACTCCCATCCTGAAGAATGCAATACTGTTTATGAGATATGATGGAGTGAAATCCATTAAGCCTTTCAGAACCTAATTTGTGACTTAATTCACTGGAGCAGAATTTACTTTATGGGATTTTATTGACCTAAAAGATTCTAATGAATTTTAGCTTCAGTGTGTTTACCTGTTGGGATGTGGCCAATTCTATTTTGATATGAAAGTGCCCATTGTAGAGGACCACCTTCTAAATAGTATTGCTTTATATGAGATTTCATCCCTTAGATATGTAACAAAGTACAGCGGGCAGAATACTGGACTTACAACCAAGGAGGTCCAAGGTTCAAATCCCATTTCTGATGCTTACTAGCTGTGTGGCAGGAATAAGCCAGATCCCCTCTGTGAATATCTGTTTTTGAGCAGGATTACTGAGCTGGAAGATCACAGGAAATGTTGTAGATACAATTTGTTGACATTTTAAGCAAAGCATTTCAGAAAGTAACTCATGCTCCTGTAACTGGGCTTCCATCCTAAGCCTGGGGATGTTTTGTATACTGCTGTATACTACCTGTGCAGATGGAGGGAGACTTCACTCTGGATTGTGGAGAGAATGACATTGCTGTGGACTTTAATGAAGAATGGAGCTAATCCAAGTACTTTTAGGGGGAGAAACATGAAGTTATATACACTCTTTAGGAGAGAAACATGTCTCAAGACTTTGGAAGATGCAGAAATGTCAGAAAAACCAGCTCCTCAACATGTCCCTGATTTCTAGCTTGTATCTCTAGAGAATTTGGAGATGGAATTCTCCCTTGGGTGAGATTGGGGCCTCTGTGCTATTTGAGTTCAGAGGTTATCTCATTTTCATCTAAAGAGCTCATTTGCTCTTGCCTATTTTCTGAAATATTTTGATTTTCATAATTTCTCTAATTTCTGTTTGCTTATTTATTGAGGTAAATAAGTTTACTCACCTTTGGCTATTTGTGATCATCTCTTGCGTATTCAGGGTTTAGTACAAAGAAGATAAACTAGTAGATCTAAACTGGGGAGTAACTTCCTCCTTAAAGGCAACTGAGGAAGTTTTCCTTTTGCTTTTTCTCAAGAAATCAAATCTCCTCACCAGAAATGTTTGTGTAGGCAAAGAGATATACTTCTAGGCTGATACTCCTCTTGAACACAGGGAAGGGAAGGAAAAGAACAGGTGTCCAACCATAACCCTTCTCCTACTGCCCTCAAGGCAATATACACAATCTTCTCTGGAGAGGGTGAGGATCAGATTCCAGGGATTGCTAAGACATTCTGCCTGAAAGTCATATCTGTACCTTTAGAAAACTCATGTGAATATATATATATATATATATATATATACATACATATATATATTTAAATGGGTTAATACAATATATCTCAGCTTCTTAAACTGTGGAGTCTCATAACTGAAGGTGGGAGGGTCATGAAATTATGACCTATTATCAGAAAATGTTTGATTTGTGTATCTATTTTATATACCTGTGTAACCAGGGTCATGTAAAACTTTCTCAAGCAAAAAGGGCTCATGAGTGGGAAAAATTAAGAAATCATGAGATTAGATGATAGAATCAGGCTTTTAAAGGACCTTGCCAGGTGAGGGAATTGGGCTAAATCCAATGATATGAAAATCAGTAGGGATAAATGTCAAATCTTATATGTAGGTATCTCCTTCCTTCCCCCCAAAAAGCAAACAAAACAAAAAAATTAATAAATGCAAGATAAGGAAGGTGTGGCTAGATAGTAATTTATATGAAAAAAAGTCAGACTTTGGTTAACTACAGTCTTAAAATAAGTTACTGTGTTATGTGGAAGCCAGCAAAGCTTAATGTGGAAGTAGATCTTCCAGGAGAGAGACAGTGACAGAGAGTGAGAGAGAAGAGAGACAGAGAGAGAGGCAGAGACAGAGAGAATGTCAGAGGAACAGAAAGAGAGACAGAATCAGACAGGAATAGAGAAACAGAAACAGAAAGAGTGATAGAGACAGAGACAGAGAGACAGAGGAGCAGAGACAGAGAGAAGGGAGGAGTCCGAATCCTTTTGAACTATGGCCTGATCAAATTACAGCTTCCATATCATGTTCAGTTCTGAGGGCTACAATTGAACTGGAACATTGAGAAGCTGAAGAGCATGGAAAAGATGGTGACCATAATGGAGAAGGCAAAAAAACTTGCTGAAGGAAATGGAGCAGGTTATAATAGCTTTTAAGTATTCAAAGGATTTTTCTCTAGAAGAAGGCTCAGAAGCATTCCATTTGGTCTTTTATGGATAAATCAAAAACAATGGAAGAAAACTGCCAAAGGATAGCTCTAGGCTTGATGTCAAGAAAAATTTCTCTTAACAGTTAGAATGACAACAACAGAACGGGTTACCCCCAGAGATGGTGGGTTTTCCTGCCTTGTAATTTTTCAAGAAGAGACATGTGATTAACTAAAGGGCATAAAACAGTGGGGATTCCTTTATTTGCATTGGAGAACCATGAAGGTCTATTCCTATTCTAAAATTCTGCGATTTCATGCTTCTGTTAAACTCGGAGGAGTAATATCTGTAGCACCAACTTCCCATGATACTTTTGAGGATCACATGAAATATTGTGTGTAAAATACTTGGCAGCATGTAAATGTCATTTTTTTTTATTATTATGTCTAACGATTAAATGTCTCTCCTTTGTATGGAGCCCAGTAGTCACCTGCTTTAGTCTGATTTGGAACTTAGAAGGTAATGAGCTTCCTCTCCTTGAAAGGTGTTCACAGAGAGGCTAGAAGCCCATTTATTGGTTATAGTATAACGGAAATTCCTTTTGGGTATTGGTTAGACTAGATGGCCACTAAGGCTCTTTCTGTCTCTAAGATTGTGTGAGTCTGAATTCCTCCCCATAGCAAATAGTGTTATGGCCAGCGTCAAACATAGTTCTTCAGTGCCATTACCAAGGATTACCCCTGAAGGTATTGTGCCTTATGTCATTTGGAAATGATTTTATAAATTGAAAGCTTTTTTTTTCCTCTTGAAAATGGGATTGGAGGCATGAGAAGCCATATTGCTCTCCAGTATACATTTATGAGGCAAATACTTTCAACAAAATGAGAAGCATTCAGACTGTTCTTCCATATTTGATCTCAAGCAACACTTGTATTTTTGAGACCCTAGGATCTCGAGAACCATTAATTCTATTTTTAAAAAACCTCTTATTTTATCTTCTAATCTGAACCTTAGGCAAATACATACAGAAGTTGGCCTTAAATCTCTTTCCATTCACTTGGAAACAGAAAGAACTAAACATTTCTCAGGCTATTTCTAACTCATCTATACAGCCAAAATGATTTGTTATTATTCAGTCAAAACCTTGTCTTGTCTAATTAGGAAATTTTAAGTTAACATTAACTTATGGCACCTCTGTCATATCTTGAAGTATAAGATTCCCTTCTATCGGTTAACCAAAGTTTAAATTATTTTGGTAGTCCACAGCTTTCTGAGAAAAGAGGATGTCCAATTTTGAGATGAATTTGCAAGATTCAGAGGCATTGGAGTTAAAACAAAAGTGACTCAAGCTGACAAAGCAAACTGGCAATGTATGATTGAACTAGACTTCTTTAAGAAGCAATAGAAAAAAGACACTGAAAAAGAATACGATTAGTAGTCTCGCTGTTGAGTCACTATCCAGTCTTGTCTTTTGTGTGTCTCATACACTTGTCAAAGAATATGACTCTAAATGTTATTGTCTTCCCTAAATTGTTAGGAATGCTCATTTATTTAAAGAACCCATTTACTTCACTTATATACAACATACGTCAGTTAATTCCTGATGACTGCACAATGGGGCTAGAAGATTATTCAGCTCCTGCACTGTTTTCATGTAGAAATAGGCAAAAAGGCTGTCATACATAGCTGCATTGTATTGCCACCACTCAGGATAGTGATAGCAATTCTTGCATCAGGATTCATTCATTTGGAGAAGGGAAAAGGAATAGTCTGCCTTAGTCAGTTACAGCCATGCTGGGAGATTGGGCAATCCCTCTCCCTCAGTCCTGCTCCAGTCCCCATGGCATGACTGATGACCATCATCCTGGAAAGGAAGAAGAACTTGGGCAGGTCATAGACTTTCATAGGTTGAGAGCTGAAAGGGACCTTAAAATCTATTGAGTCTAACACCTGCATTTTACAGATGAAGAAACAGAGGCACAGAGAAATGCCATAGTTGTAGAGATAGGTCACATAGTATCTGATGTGAGATTTGAATCCAGATCTTTTGGGGAATGGTACCTCATACACACTCAGAAAAGGACAATGAGGAATATCTACAATGTGCCAGAGCTCTCCTAGATAAATGAATGGTGCTTCTCTCCCCTTCCCCAAGTGTTACAGAGAAGACAAAATCACTGACTTCTGTGTCCTAGATGAATCCCTACCACTCAGATCTTTAATTGTTCTGTGCTTGTCAGTGCACATTATTTATTCACAATTCTCATCTTATCTACAGATATCTTACTTAACTGATAAAAGGTATCTATACAATATTATTGAAATGGATTACAGATTTGGGGGTCATTAAGTTATGATCCCTCTTCCAACAAAGTGCAGTTTATGATATTAGTAGAAACAGTTCATTTGAATCCATGAATAGAGATTTGCTCCCAAAAGAGCATTTTTGATTGACATATTGAAAAAAAAAGTCCCTATAAAATGAAGAATCCATTGAGACTACAGTAAAATTGTTGCACTGGTCTATAGAAGAGACCACATTTCTACAGTAGTACCAGCTATAATTAAGATTATATCCAGTTATCTAAACAGCAGATTAATTCCCCTTTTGATCTGAGGGTTGCTGCCATGAAAGCAGTACTCTATTGGAACAAAATTGCTAAAATCTGTTTGCTTAACAAAACAATTATTGATAACTCAGGATTGCTTTGTGGGGTCCAAATCACTAGCATGTGACTAACGTTGATGATCGCATTTGTTTCTTTTATAGAGAAAACAGACCAATTGAGAAATCTGGCCTCTGAAATAGACAACCCTTAAATCCAGGAGCCCTCTCACCATTAGGTATTGAGCAATGGTTCCTGAAGAAATGAGATCTCCCTTGATGACTTGATTGAAGTAGCAAGCTTATATCTTGGTTTTTCCTTTTCAGGATTACCAGTTATTGACTAGCATTCAGTGAGTCACTTCAACACAAAGGCCTTGGATGATGGAAACAGTTTGGGGTGTTGGAGAAAACGGGACCTTACTTTAAGACATTAACAACCAAGACTGTCTTCCAAGAGAAAATGAATGAACACATTTTCAAGTAAACTCGAGCTACAAACCCCTGCTTTGAAGTAGTCACAAGTTCTGCTGAAATACTCAGACACCAACCCAGGCCTTCATCTAGCTTAAGTAGCTCCTTTGTTAGTTACCTCAGGCTGAATGATTTCCTCCTCAACACATATGAAGAGGTCATAGCAGCTTCTTATGACTTCGGAACAGAAGCAGGGTCCTTGAAGTTGTACAACGAGCTTCAAAACTGTTAATGCATCTGTTCCCAGATGTATTCCTGTACTTAGATTTAAATGATATATTATTACAGTTGGACTTGAAACTACTTTAAGGCACTGCTTCATTTTAATGGTAGCAGCAAATATAGTCAAGGATCAAAAGTATTGTGCAGTATTATTGTTACTATTATTATTGTTCTAACTAGAAATTCTCACCCAGAGCAAAGTGTTAAATAATCCCAAATGAAGCAGCTCAAAATGATCCCTAGGCAATTAGAATAAATCAAGGTCCTTCTAATTAACCCTGTAATTCATAATGTGAAAATAATATAAAAACCCCTTTAAAACCCCGACAAATGTTAGATTGTTTTTATATCTAGTCAAAGAAAAATAATCAAATCGTGTTTGAAAAAGAAAAGAATACAAACATAATTCTATTGAGCAGGATGTTGTTGAAAGAGGGGGTATGTTTGTTAATTATTTTTGCTCTTTAACTTTCAGTACCTCAAGACAACATACCACTGGCCTTGCCCTAGTTGTAGCTTTGGCTACTCTAGGCTGAGAAGTCATTGAAGGCAGAGATAATGTCACTTTTAAAAATAGCAATTCACATTTGGATTGCACATTAAGAGTTGCAAAGTGCTTTCCACTTGAGAAGTTTATGGAGTGGGTAATAAAAGTTATTATAATCCCTATTTTACTGATAAAACTAAGGCCCAGAGAAGCTAATTAACTTGTCTGAGATCACACAACTATTACGTATCATATCCCAAATTTGAAACCAGATTTCTCATAACTTCCAGCCTAGTAATCTTTCCACTATGTGGTATTGCCTTATTATTTACTTTGTACATACCTCAAGCTCCTAGGACAATGCTTTGTACGTCTTTAAGTATTTTGTAAATATTTGTTGAATATTGAATGAATAATAATAGTACTTCCTTATACTTATGCAACAATTTGTATTTTTTCAAAGCACTTTTACAAAGAACAAAGTTAATTGCATTATCATCTCAGATGACATTAATGGTTTTAAGCTGACACTTAGCCACTGGAGTCATGTAGGAGGAAGCATGGATTAGGAAATCAACGAATTTGGGGCAGAAGCTGTCTATTATTACTGTAGACATAATCTTTTTTACTATTGCAACACCTTTGCACATTCAAGTTGGAGTTTTCCTCTCTCTCTCTCCCTCCCCCCAGCCCCCATTGGAGGGATAGTTCTGTGCAACATATTGCATACATGGAAGGAGACGTGACTCGATTAGATGAGACAGCATTGAGTCAAAATACAACCTAACAGCATGAGAAGAAATGTCTTCAGATTCTTGAAGGACACACTGTGAAGAAGGAGTTTGATAGATCAGAAAGGCAAGGCGTGGATTTTGGAATGTTGGATTAGATCTGCAGAATTTCAGAGAGTTAGAGAAAGCCAGTTCTCAAAGTATCTTTTAATTTTCTTGTTCAGACAGTTAGGAGGCATAGTGGACATCTGGTCTCAGACAGGAATATGAGTGATCCTGGGTAAGACCCTTCACCTTTATCTTCATTTCATCATCTATATAATGGGAATAATATCACCTATTCCTAGGGTTGTTGTGAAGAAAGAATGTGATGACATTTATAAAGTGCCTTGTAAGCAAAGCACTAAGTAAATGGTTATTGTTGTCATTCTTCTTCTTATTACATTCCCAGCATTTAAAATTCAAGAAACTGCAGGGTAGACTTCTCCCAGTTAGATCATTCTCTTTGTCTCTATGTCTGTGGATTTCTTTTTGTTTGAGTTAAAGTTTTATCTTGCTCCCAAGTTAAAGAGCTCAGTTATTCTGGTGTATTCTATTGTCTGCTGCCGTCTGAATAACTTTTCCTGTCTGTGTTTATTGTGTATTTTGATAAAGACATCTATTAAACATTCAAGGTGCTCTTCTTTTTTATAACCAGCATTTACTGGGAAGAAGCTAACCTTGTAATTATAAGCTAAGTGCCCCTTTCCCATTGTAAATGATCAGGTAAAATACTGTTGATCCTGGATGACCTTCCCATTATTACATCTATACACTATTAATATCTAAGTTACGATGGATTATTTTATCCCAGTACCCAATCTTGGAGATGGAATGTAAGCAAGCACCTAGCCATAGCCTTCTTTCTGCTTTACATAAAAGTAAGAAATCACAGTTTTCCTTGATGTTTACCAGATCTCAAACCAGATGTCCATACCACATATGAACCCGGCTGTCTGGATATCTAGATAATGATTGACCACATATGTTTTACACCATAAACCTGGATACGAAAACTAATCATTCATATGATGAAAGGGAAAGACATTTGAAAATGAGTCATAAAGACATGAATGAGATGGCAAGATAGTGAAGCTATTCGCCTGAGCTTTATTTCTTCACTCGAGATAGTCCAGAGAGATTCCAGATCTATCTGTCTCAGCTCCATGAATGATCCGGTAACTACAAAAAATCTTGAATTTAGAAGAATGGCAAAGGGCATTTTGATTTTGAATAGGGCCAGCTCTTCAATTTTTTTTTTTATAATGGTGGTTCATGTCAAGTAGAGTAGAGCATGAGATCTGTCAGGGCTAACAGATTATCTTGCTCAAATACAATCACCACAGTCAGATCTGTTTCCTCATCTATAGAATGAGGGGGTTGGAGAAGATTATTTCTTTGAAACCAAACTACTATACAGAGTCCTCTCCTGTCTGGAAAGAAGGTGGTAGAGTCTTCTCATATTTCTTTGTAGCTGTGAAGATCTCTGGTCTGCCCCACCCTCAGTCACTCACCCACCTAAATGCCAAGTCACAAACAGAAAACAACCACATCCCACTTATAATCTCCTGAGTCATAATCAGAATCCTCCAGAGAGACTCCAAGTCCTGTTTGATCCAGAAAAAGCCAGCTATATCATAAGGACTCCCAAGACAGGGCTCAAGTCCAGATCCAGAAGCCTTAACATTACATCCCCATAACTCCCTCGCTTATCCCAGTCTGCCAAAATAGTTTTACTGGGGTGTGGCTGCTGCATATGCTATAGCTTCTTGGAGCCACAAGTGAAAGTTGGATGATGGTGGACACCGAAAGTAAATGAAGAGTCCTAAGAAGGCATTAGCTATTTTTGTCTTCCTTGAGTACCCTATACACACCTCAAACCCATTAAAATGAATTAGGGGGATGCCTAGTTTAAGCACTTTACAGATCAAAGCCCAGTGGAATTGAGGGGTGAGAACAATTTCATCCAACAGACAGAAAGTGGCTGAAGCAGGTGCTCTGGCTCTGTTAGATGCTGAAGATGTGAAGGTCATCTACTGCATCCTGGGGCGTTGCCGAGTCATCTTGACTTTCGTCTTGCCACTGGATTTTGATGACTCTGGAAGAGAGAATAAGGCTGATGATTTTGTGCAACTCTTCCTCACTGAAATGCAATTCATCTACGGGTCAAGGGTCCTCTTCGAAAATGAATAAAAAACAATAACTTGACTCCCTGGCCTCTAAATATTGCTAATAAACACCATACTTTGCTTACAACTTGCTGCTTTCTTCATTTTCCTTTCTTACACTAAAGGAGTACTGCTTCTTCTTACTAGTGTCTGAACCCACCCCTGGTAGCTTCTTTCTGATTTTCTCTGAAGTGACTGTGAAACAGGGAGTTTAGGTTTTCATCTAATTTAGGTTTTCAGGATCATTAAATATGAGGATATCTAGTTCAGTGATTTCAGGTTCTTTCTTGTCTAGTTTTTACCATTGATTGATTCCCCTCCTTTCCCAATCCCCCATTGTTTTGATGATTACCACCTTATAACATAGTTGCAGATCTGTAGATGCTACTCCCCGTTTTGTCCTGCTTTTTCATCATTGTCACCCCGATATTCTAGACTAGTTTATTTCAAAGGTCTCCTCAAGCCTTAGATCTGCCATAATGGTCTTATAGAATTACAGATTGAATGAATTGGAAGAGATCTCAGAAGCCATCTTTCCTTAGCCTTGTATTTTATAGGTTAGAAGACGGACATCAGATGAGTTAAGTGAAGGTTCAGAGATGGCGTTTAATCCCAGGTCCTGTGGCTATAATTGCTCATCCGAAGACCAACTTAAGTCTGGTAAAATCCACGAAGAAGTTGATAGTAAGATGCCAAGATTTTTTGACTGTGATAAATCACAAAAACTATCTTCTAAGACTTAGAAGGGTTACTATCTATGTCAGCAGAGCACTCACATTGTTTACGTCATGTTCTAAAAAAACCCCACTAAAACCTAAAAAAATTGTGCTGATTTCAAGGATAGTCAGACATGGGAGAAATGAGACGTGCGTTTCATACTGAGGAAGCCGGGCCGAAGGAGCCCGGGTCTGGAGGAAGGTTACGGATGGTGACTGCCAGTAGGGAGAGCCAGCAGCCAAGACAGGGAGCTCGGTGACAGAAGAGAAGTGGGTGGGGGAAGAGGACAGGTGTGTAGCAGCTCCCAGTCACCACGGCATGGAATTAAAATTCCAAGATCAAAGTCACTATTTCCAAAGTGAGATTGGTAATTTTGATCTTATATTTAGTCACTGTAGACATTGCATTAAAGTATGAAAAAATGAAAGCAGCTCTTTCCAAAGCACTGATTAGCTCGAGTAATTATTCATGTGAATGTATGGCAGCATTGCATTTAAAGTCCCTGAAAAATATTACTCTACTATTTCAGGAATCCAGTACATGGAGCAAGACAGGTGTCAGTGCCTCGGAAGCTGACGATGCAGAAATGACATTGGGCTAAGTGCACGCCAGCCGCTTCCGGATTTCTCCAGCCCTCGTCCAAAGACAGAGATAGATGGAGGTTAGGGCCTCGTACTCCCATAGGTCATCGAGAGCATAAAGAACAGGGACGCTCACCAAAGCCAATGCTTCCCTCTAAGATTCCTCCGATTTATCTTGTATGTGTGTTGTTCTTGAGTGTTTGCAAGTTATCTCCTGTTAGATTGAGCTCCAACTATTTTTGATCCCTAGCATGTGGCAGAGGGATTAGCACCTAGTAGGTGCTTAATAAATGCTCGCTGACTTGACTGTGAGGGAGTAGAGTATATGTGTGCATGTACATCACACGGGGGCACTGGTCCTGGGTACCAACAGCACAGGGAGAGTTCCATAGAAGCTCAGCCATTGTCAGGGGGAGCTCCCGGAAATCTCTCCCTGAGAACTTCCTGGAGAACTAGCTGGCGTCGAGACCAGAAGGCTCATGACAATAATCGCAGTTGCCTCATAGGATTGTCGTGAGGATCAAATGAGACTTATTCCGAAGAACTTGGTAGAGCTCCCTAGCAGAGTTTTGTGGCTGTTGATGTGTTTTTCAGTTGTGGGTCTGACTCTCCATAGTGCCATGTGGTACTTTTTGGGCAGAGATACTGGAGCGGCATTTCTAGTTCATTTTTCAGAGAAGGAAACAGAGGCAAATATGTTAGGCAGCTAGGAAGTATCTGAGGTCGGATTTGAACTTAAGAAGATGAGTCTTCTTGACTTTTGGCCTGATGCCCTACTCACTGCTTGGCACATAGTAGGCACTTAACAAATGCTTGTTTCCTTCCTTCCTACAGACACATTTCCAATCAAAGTCTTGAGTATCTGGGTCCCTCCTTCACATTCGTCCTTGGTTTCTTTTGGGCATGAATTTTATTAAAGATGGACACCACCTCAGGCTGTGTTCTTGTCATCAATCCCAGGCCTGCCATTTGGAACCCACGTTTCTACAACAGGTTCTGGGAAGTGCTCCTGGCCTTGGATTATGTCACTTATTGGCCGCACCATTAAGTAGACTGTGAGAGCTTTATCATAATTTTCAGTAGTCTTCACAAAACCTTCAGCATTACCTGGTTAAGTTTCAAGTAAAGAGTAAAATAGTGGAAAATGTGCTGGATTTCACCTACCAGCTGTGTAACTTTGGGCAAATCAGCGAGTCTCTCTGGCCTTAGTTCCTTCAGTTGTAGCATGAGGAGCTTAGACTAGACACTCCCTGAAATGCCTTGTAGTTCTAAATCTCTGACCCGATGATCCCATGATTCGTCTGGGATTAGGTCTCAGCAGAGGTCACTGCTTGAGTAAATTTAGCTCATCTCAGATTAGCCCCCCAGCCCCCTCTTGCTACTCCAATAGGTACATAAACCACTGGGATCTCACCAAGGAGCATCACTCTCTTAGTAGCTGATATTGTGCACTTTCTCTTGACTAAGGCACTAACACATACGCTTCTTCTTCAGATATGAAAGCATTCGGGCTTTGCAGAGGCTATCGAGTTCAATCACTTCAAGTTACAGATGAGGGGGGCAGCTAGATGGCCCACAGAGCACCAGCCCTGAAGTCAGGAGGACCTGAATTCAAATCTGAGCCTAGCTGTGTGACCCTGGGCAAGTCACTTAACCCACTTAACCCCAATTGCTTCAGCCAAAAAAAAAAAGTTATAGAAGAGGAAGCAGGTCCTTGGAAATTGTCACTTGCTTAAAGACACACAACTCATAAGTGTCTGAGGCAGGATTTGAATTTGGGTCTTTCTGATTCCAGATCCAGCTCTCTATTGCCTGTAACGTCCATCTCTGCAGTGATTTCCCAGCAAAACTTTGAAGGAACCATCAGAATTTCTGGAATTAGGAAATCCTTGATGCTTTGGATTGAGGTCTGCTGCTTTAGTGAGGGTGTAATGGTTGATTTGTAGATGTGATTACATTTCATGCTATAAACTGAAAGGCACTGGTTATAATTTTCAGAATGTTCTTTGTGTGATCTTAATAGACTCCTTTCAGGGCCCCCATTTTCCTCATCTCCAAAATAAGAGGAATTGGTCTAAATCTCCAAGCTTTCTTTCTACTTCTAAATGTGGTTACATTTGACTTTTGGTGACCCCATTTGGGATATTCTTGGCAGAGATACTGGAGTGATTTTCCATCTTCTCTGTCTCCTTTTCCAGATGAGAAAATTGAGACAAACAGGGTTAAGTGACTTGCCCAGGCTCACACAGCTAATAAGTGTCTAAAGTAAGATTTGAACTCAGGTTTTTCTCATTCCAGACCTAAGGCACTACCCACTGTGCCACATAGTTAAACACTGTGATCTTAAGACTTATCTGGCTCTTGCATGACTTCATATACATAATGAGTGATATACTTTGCTTTCTCAATGGGCGTTGGCAGTTGAGGGAGAGAGAGAATTTATAACCGAAAATAAAAATAAAAAAAGAAAGACATCTTTCCTTAGAATATCCTCTTCTCCTCTCCTGGCAACACTCTCCTGTCCCTTCCCCTCATACCCTGTCACCAGAAATCAGATGTAGCCTCTGGATTCATTTTCCAATTAATGTTTTTAAATGTATGAAATACATAGCTTTGAAAAGGAAAGCAATTATTATTAAGCAAAGTTCCAAAGATTTTTTAAAAAGTTTATTGTCTCCAGATTAAAAACTCATGTCTTGGATAGTCCCATGCTCTGTCCTTTTCATATAATTGCTGCTTTTCTTGACTAAGCCTTGTAAATTTTATACTAGCCTGGACAGGATTTTTTTTGTCTTGTAATAGGGAGTATCATTACTTGGTGAACTGCTCAAAGAAGCTTGCCTCTTGGTTAGCTTGGTAAGGACAGAGAAACCAGCCATTATCTTATCCTAGCAGATCCAAGTAGCCTTGGGTACTCTGTGATAAAGTAAAAGCTTCTAACTCTGGCTGAAGGTGAGACTGTGAAGTCCCAGCTTCCCCTTGCCTTAATATCAGGGAGTGAGCCTGGGTGGTGAATAGCTTGGGAATCCCAGATGACCCAATAGTAAGTAAGTCACTTTTGAGGTCAAGGATCCCAACCGATTTCTTCTAGCCACTTTCTCTATAGCATCCAAGTAGGGAAGCATTGGTGAAAAGCATTTGCTGGGTCATCACTTTCAAATTGGAGCCTAAAAATTGGATAGTGCTGACAGAGCATCAAATATTGCTGAACCAAAAATTGAACATTGCTTCTCTCCTTCACACACCATGTTCTGAACAAAAGCCATCAGGAGCTCATCCTTTATGATCTTGTTTCTGAGGTGCTAATTCACAAAACCAACAGCACACGTTACCCCAGGCACCATCATTTTTCAAGGACTCTCCCAAGTTGCCCATATCCCACGAAATCAGTCGAGGCCCACCGAAAGCTCTAAACCTGTTTCCGAGCCAAATGGCTGTAGGTACTAAGGAATTATTCTCTGAATAAAACCTTGGGGGAAAAAATAAACAGGAGTTGCCAAAGAAAGCATCTTAAAGAACTGATGAGAAAGTACTTAAAAGGCTTAAACCACCAAGTAGAATCCAAATGATAAGTTTGTGTATTTTTCATAAAAAGGCTGTGAAGGGAATGATTGATTGAAAAAAACAGTAATATGATGGTCATCATTATTAACCTCCCTCCACTCACTTCCATAACCATATCCAATCCATTTCCAAGTCTTGGCAATTCTCTTTACTGCTTCCTTGATAGCACTCCCATGGTTCTTTCTGTCTATTCACACACCCACCTCCTCACTCAGACTCCATCACTTTTTTACTTGTTTATTGCTGTAGCTTCCTAATTGATCTTCCTGCTACCAGTTTCTCCCCTCTCCAATGCAACCTAAATGCAGCTGCTAATGTCATCTTAAAAAACAATGCACTACTGCATTGTTCACACATCCTTAATAACTCTCTATCACCTTTTCTTCTGCAGTTCTGCTTGATTTCATGTAACAAGATACTTCCTGGTGTCTCTTTCTTCCCAACCCTGTCCAGCAGCTCTTTCCAGTTTCTTTTTGCATGTTGTTTTCCCCCATGAGATTGGGAGCTTCTTTCAGGCAGGAGCTACTTTTCTTTTTCTTATTTATATTCCCAAAACTTAGCATAATTCCTGACAGATAGTAGGTGTTTAATAAGTGTATTGAATTGAATTGAATTTATGGTAAATTGCAAACTCTTCAGCTTGATATATTTTTAAGTGTATAAAATACATAGGTTTGAAAAGGAAATCAATTATTATTAAATAAAGTTCCAAAGATCTTTTAATAGAATAAAACATGGGGATCTTTACAAGAAATTTAACTAAACATATACTTATATGACAAACCATAATCCTATGGAGTTCCCAGCCAATAGAATCCTGAATGGATGAGTAGCCAGCTGCCTTCTGGGTACCTCCCCTACTGGGATGAGGGAAGCTGGAAGGGTAAAAATCAAAAGAAATGCTATGTATAACCCGTGCTTGAAAAATACTTATTAAATGATTAATGTAAAAGTTATAATGTAAATGGGTTATTGTCTGAAATGTAATCTCCTGATATGCTCATAACATTAGGAAAACTCTCAAGCCCCATTGACTTACTTTAAGATATGCAAAAAATTTGAACTAATGAAACCAATTTATTAGTTTTATAACATTTCACCTGAGGTCTCCCAGATGTATTTAAAATAAAATTTGACTTAAAACTCATTGATTGCTCTGGTACTTCATCACCTTATGGAGATAATCTGAAGTTCTGAAGGGCCCTCTTGGTGGTAAAACTAGCATTGGTTAGTTCTGCCAAGGTAGAAGGGTCTAGTGTTGGAGATTACTTTGTTGTCTAAGAGCTAACTGACCTAAGTTTGGAGTGCTGCTTCACCAAGGGCTTGCCCATTTGGGAGGAAATTTGCTTAGCCACAGAAACCCATGCAGATATGTGACCTTCCATGAGGTAGACAAGGGACATAATTACAGAAGATGGAGGAATACCCACATGCATGAAATCAGATATTTCTCAAATAATGAAGCATTGATTTAAACACTTACTCTTCCCCACTTTGTTTTATAGCGTGCATTTGTATTTAAAGTTTATAAAAAGCTTTTACAAACATTATTTCTATAAACAACTCTGAAAAACTCTGTGAAGTTGTAATAATACTGATGATAAATTATATTAACAATAATAGCACTTCTAAGTTTTATGACATACTTTAGAGATATTGTCTAATATTATCCTCTCAACAATTCTGGGAGATAGGTGATATTATTCTCATTTCACAGTTGAGGAAACTGAGGGAGATAGAGTTTATTTGCTCAGAGTCATTTAACAGGTATTGAGTTCAGGCCTTTCTGATCAGGATCAAGTACCAGAATTTTAGCCACCACACCACCCACATATTCTATAGAATGCAGCAAGTGAGGGACTCCTCCTGCATTTGAGTTCCAAACCAATATTGTTCTGATTAAGAGCAGTTCCTCCATAAAATAACATCTACCTACCACAGTGCCTTGTGGAGAGTGTACATAAGGCCCAGGTGACTAATAAATACATGTCAAATTGAAAATACCTTGAGACATAGGCAAATCTCCAAGGTAATACTCAAGTGTTCAAATTAAACAGAAGTCTTATAAATGTGGACATCCCCTCTCATAATGCAGACTGTAACACATCCTTTACTGTCCACTCTGGGGGGCTTTTTGTCCATAGTTTTTCATTGGTTTATTATAGGAAGTCTATTCACCATAGTGAAGTTTTTTTTCTCTTATTCTTGGAATTCTGAGGATACCAGTGAGGTTTCCCATTGATTATCCTTACTATTTGACCAACCTTTCTTTTCTCTTGAGGAAATGGCACCTCTGTTTTGAAGCTATGAAAAATATATGAGTATATTCTCAAGACCCTTAATTACTGATTAAATATTGTAGCACACCAGCTCCCATTTCTTAAAGCACTAAGAATAATCTAATGTATACCTGACTGATAAAACAGCCAAGGGCTGATTGAATGGAACCTTTGCCTTTAGGTCCAGTGATTTGGAGATTCTTGTGATAGATTTGTTATAATGGTAGGGTTGGGGAGCAGAAATTTCCTTGATTAAAAGCATGGTGTAGACATTGGTCAGAGAATAGTAAGTATAGAGTGTAAGAATTCATGAAGGGCTGAGACCTTCTGCATTCTCTAATATTTTCAACTACGTAATCCAATAAATCTGTTCCAGGAATGTTTTTATATATGAACCTTCCTGGAGAATATGGCAGACTCCAGTTTTAACCTCTGACATCAAAACCCCTTAACAGCTCATTTTCTATAACCTATAGCTTTAATGACCTGAGGAAACATCCTGATTTCTTCCAAATTAACTAAAAAAAAATACCATCAGTTTTTTTTTTCTCTGAATTTTCTCTGCATTAGCTGGAAGCTTTGTTCACTGAAATCTGGATCCATACTAGAAGTACTAAATACTATTCTATAAAGTCATTCCCTCCAACTTTTTTACCTGGTCCCTCCCTACAGCCTCCTGGCTGGAACAGCTGGAAAGGTATCACCTGTAATTTACATATTCCTCTTAGCAACTCCCTAGCAACCACCTGCTTTGAATATAGAATTTCCAGAGTTGGTGTTTTTTCTCCTTCTTCTTCTTCTTCTTCTTCTTTTTTTTTTTAAAACAGAACTTGTGTTCCTTATCACAGAATAGATTTTAACAACTATTACACAAAAAGTGCAACCAAGTTGTTCACTTGTTTTTCACAGAAATACAGCTCATGTTCATGATAGAGGTTTTTTTTTTTTTTTAATCTTTTTTTATCTTTTGATGTGTTGAGTTTCTTAAGGAGACTACCAATAAGAAATTTCCTTTCAGATTTTAGAGTGAGGAGGGGTCTTCATGGCATTGAATGCACTTCTCTCTGAATACACTGTTGGAAGTGAGATTTTCTGATTTTAGGTTTGAAATTAGGAGCAAAAGAAGTTTTGGATATGGCTCGGATAGAGAACAGATCTTTGCCTTGTACATTTCCCCTTATAAATTGTACTCATGACAAAAAGATAGAGTTCTCTCTTTTAGTTTCCCAAAGGTTTAGCCATTCAGTCAATAAGTGTCACATATCTGGATAGTTTGTCAAGAGAAGGGGAAGAGAAGGGGAAAAACCCCACATATTTATATAATGCCTGTTATGTACCAGATACTATGCTATGTATTTTACAGATATTATTTCAAAAATAATAAAAAAATCATTTATATAGTGCCTAGTATGTGCCACACACTATGCTGAGAACTTTACAATTTTCATTATTTCATTATTCATTATTGATTAATAATTAATTAATTAAATCATTATTCATTAATCAAGTATTACAATATTTCATTAATAATAATAACTACAAAGGATACATGAAGGAAATAGTATTTGCATACTCAGAAAGAACTGATAAATAAATGTATAGAATACTTTACCACACACACGTATGCATGCATATTTGCGTGTAATGGTAGCCATCTCTAGGGGGAAGGGAAAAGTTTAAAAATTTACATGATAATTTTATTATATATTTAAAAGGAATTTCAAGTTATCCATGAACAGTTCCATGAGCAATTATATTTTTATCTTGCTATGTTATAGAAATGTTTGTTTTATTCCATAAATTAAAAATGAATACTAAATAATAATAATAATAATAGTAAACATGTGATGCTTACTATGTGACAGGCACTGTGGTAAGTAACTTTACTATTAGCTCATCTCCATTAATTGTGGCAGGTAGGGCTGCCATTGTCACCATTTCACAGATGAGGAAACTGAGGCAAACAGAATCACATAGCTAGCAAATGTGTGATTTAAAATCAGGTATTCCTGATTCTAGACCCAGTGCCCTATCCACTGTAGCACCGTGCTGCCCAGGTGGAAAATTCTCTTTTATAATGTCATTTTTGGGAGGAGATTTTCTGGCTCTGGACTTTAGCATCACTTGCAGTTGGATTCTCTCTTCTTTCCAAAGCTGAGGTTCACTTCTTCAAGATGCAACAGTTACCTTTTTCTTCATGGCACACTGTGAAATAGTGAATTGATTTAATAGAACAACTTAGATGGGGAAAGCAACACCAAAAAATTAATTGCTTCTATTAGTGAAACTTTTAATTAATAAAATGTCAAGTTTCTGTCATTATGATATCTGTTTTTTTGGGGGGGTGGGGCTGAGGCAATTTGGGGTTAAGTGACTTGTCCAGGGTCACACAGGTAGCAAGTGTTGTGTCTGAGGTCAGATTTGAACTCAGGTCTTCCTGACTTCAGGGCTGGTGCTCTATCTGCTGTGACAACTTTTTTTTTCAAAGTTACAAAAATTTTTTCTTTCCATATGATTTGAAATATTTTAGGAATCAATATAAAATATGGGATAAAATTCAAGCCACTGAGATCCAATTTTTCCTGAAAAAGAGAGGAATTGAAGTAACTGTTCAAAACAAAGTGTTATTTATTAAATTATTGTTTAACTTAATTATTGTTAAGTTATTGTTTAACTTAATAATTGTTAAGTTTTTTAAAATGTCATTGTTAATATAGTCTTAGGCTCAGTCCCTCATTTTTCATCCTTCCTCTCTGAATTACTATAAATCTTAAACTCAGAACTTCATGAATCATGGGGAATCAATGTTTGATCAGACTCATTTTGGGTAAAATGCTCAACAGCAGTTAAAATTAGAGTGTGTTGTGAATTTCAGGATGATGTCACCACAATCTAGTAATGATTCTGTGATCCAGTAATTCCGCCATCCCACATTGTATGTGTAATTTCAGACCAGACCTCGTCATTACCCTATATGTGACCACACAAATACATATTTGTACTCCAGAGATAGCAACCTATAACTGCTGGGTGAAAGTCCCCATTTGAAGGGAGAGTTTCCTGTTTTGCTCACATAGCCATACTCTTGACTTTCTCAGATGCAAAATTTGCACAACATTTTGGATTTGCTCATGTATAGTGGTATGAAGTGATGGAGGAACCTACCTGTAACTGAAAAACCACTGGATTTACAGACATTTGTGATAACCACAGCCATGTGATTTGGGAGAAATATTGGAGAAAGATGAACTATGGCTACGGAAAGAACCCTGATTTTGCCACTTATTACATGGGTAATCTTGGGCAAATTACTTAATCTCTCATAACTTTTGTTTCTTTATCTTTAAAACAGGAATAATAGTATTCCCTCATAGGGTTGTTATTAGGAAAATACTTAGTAAACTTTTTGCCTTTATCTTTCTGTCATTTTCTCATCTTTAGAATTTTTACAGGAATAGTCCATGTACATATAAAGGATAACATATAAAAGCTTGAGAAAATAATTCACAGGCCTCAGAAAAGGCAGCTAGGTGGTTCAATGGATAGACTTTCAGGCCTGGGCTCAAGAGAACCTACTTGAGTTCAAATTTGACCTTAGACACATACTAGCCGTGTGACTCTGAGCAAATCAAACTCTCTTTGTCTCAGTTTCCTCATCTGGAAAATGAACTGGAGAAGGAAATGCCAAACCACTCCAGTAGTTTTGCCAAGAAATTTTGAAATGGGGCTACAAAGAATCTAACAAGACTAGAACAACTAAATAACAACAACAAAAAAACTGTTTTATAGCAGATCACTTCTTCTGTCATGGAATTCAGTGAGAAATGTATACAATGTATGATCCTACTTTACTTTGCCACAAAAGCCCATTTCTATGACATCAGATATTCTTCCAATAAAGCTGTATGAGAATGAATCATAGAAGGACACAATCTCATCCACATTTCTAACAATCCAAAGTCAATGTAAAATACGTGGTAGGCCCAAGTAGTCAATAATATTTACTAAAGCTGAATCATGCATGAGAAGTGACATAAAAGACTTCAAGTATATCTAGGCAAGGATGTGGACCAACCATTTATTGAAGTACATGGATAACTTGAATTTTGATCTTCACCAGATATTAAAGGGATTGGAGGATGACTTCAAAAGCAGATTCTCTATGGAGAATTTGTGGAAATTCAGACATAAGAATTACAGAGGATAAAATTATTTCTTATTGGTGGAAAGTGACACACAAAAATAAATGTGGCATTTATTGTCTTCCCAACATAATGTGATTGTTTGTTTTTTGTAGTTCAAAACCTTATCATTGTACTGAAATATAATTGAAATATGATTCAACTAACCAGTAAACTAAACCTTTTTTTTTAAACTAATGATATACATCTGTGTTTTAAAAGATAGCTGAATATGTCATTCCCTGGACTTGGTTACTATTAGAATAATCATTTTTGAGGGAGCTTTTTCTTCTTATTAAAAAGAATGAAGCATAATGGATAGAGAGCTGGCCTTGTAATGAGGAAATTCTGGGTTCAAGTGCCTCTTCAGACACGTACTGACTCTGTGACCAATAGTGACCAACTGTAGAGTTAATCTCTTGGTGTTCTAAGTAGCTCTTTAAGACTATAAGATCCTGATAAGGTGCCAACTTTCATTGGTAGAAGAGTTTCCTAACACCAACAAAATGACAAGTCCTTCCACTGTTTGTTTGCTTCTCTCTCTTTTTGTCCATCTAAGTCTTGTTTTTTACTCATCCATGCAGTTCATTTCTATGATTATATTAATAATATATTAAGTACTCTCACATACATATTAATTATTATGATGTGTAAATCTACAACCTGGAGAAATGGACTGGTTATGTCATGAGAAGGAGTGATAACTGCTAGATATTCAATGAGTTTTCCATTCTTGGGCAAAGACTTTAGGGTGCATGTTGGATAGATTCCTTGCAAAAAATTCTCTGGAGAACCTCCACAAAAATCACAGAAGATAGACTAGTATGGCAACATTATTGTGATGTTTGCAGGGAGCACCCAGATTTTGGGGCAAAGAGACCCATCAAAGTCCCCAAGCTGTCAAGTTGTTAATTAGTGAGATGAGACCTTAATAAACATTTATTGATCAGCTACTATGATCCAGGCACAGTTCTAACCACATAGAGAGAAAGGTAAAAAGCAGTTTTACAATTCCAGTGTTTTAAAACACAGTACAAACTATGCTCAGATTCTCACAATATTTAATTTTCTGATTTAAATCTTTAGGAATATGTTAATTCATGTCACCAAGAAATGCTGATGATGTACAAGTTGAACTTGAAAACTATGGTGGTGACTATACTGAGGTGACTAAATGGAGAAGAGATTAAGCCGGTAGGTTCTGAATGATTACCTAGGATCTTATGTGGAAAATTATCCCTTAATTTGAGATTAGTTGATAAGATATAGATCCACAATGGACTCTAGAGATTGTCTAGTTCCCCTCTAATTATTTTTTCATCAAGGTTTGTCAAGGCTTCTTGTCTATTATACCATGCTTTTTCCAATATTGCCTCCTCATCTCACAAATGAGGTAACAATGTTCAAAGAGGTTGTTGTCATTCACCAAAGGCATAAATGGCAAAGCATTGATTCAAATCCAGATCTTTTTATTTCCAGTTCACTGCTTATAAAGGGCTGAAACTCTGAATACGTGCACTGGGATCAGACAACCAAACACTTAAGGCTAATTACCTATTGGACAATACTCTATTAGCATATGCTTGGAAAACGGCCCTTCCCACTATTCTGTGCTGACTCGATCTTTTGGTGTATACAGATAATCCTAGGGGGGATTAGGAGGTGGAGTAAGACAAGCCAGAGTCACTTTGGAGAAGTATGAGGAGAAGGGAGGTCAGTAGGTGGACAGTTTGTGACATTTTCATCCATCTCCTTTACTTCTCCCCCTAAAGACCAAGGACTTTTGCTGATCCTGACTCTGACTGATCGTGAGGTCAACAGGGAGCTAACATGAACTTCACAACTGCTCTCTCCCCAAACCACCCCATCAAGTTTCTTCTTCCTATATTTATGTCTTGGAGGATGTCAGGAAAACAAACTCTATGTCCTTTGGTCAAGATGAAACTTGTCTCTGTTAACCTGGTCCAGAGGGTTGATATCTGTAAAGTCCTGAAGAATTGGCATCTAATTAGAATAAGCATGTTAGAAATGCCCATAGCCAATGGCACAATTCTTGCTTTACCTGTCCCCGATTCTTTGAAACATAAACTCACAGTGAAATTATATTACAGCTTAGGTTTTTTTCTTGTGACTCCCAGTAAGTAACATGGCAATCAACTAGTGGAGTATGAAACTCAAACACTTATGACTTGGAATAACAGCTCCAATTTATGAGCAATCAAAATCTTTTAATTTACTGAATACATATAGTGCATTTTATTTGTCTCCCCAACATAGTGTGATTGTTTGTTTTTTGTAGTTCAAAACCTTATCATTGTACTGAAATATAATTACTTTTCCAAAAGAAACTTAGGGTGACTTAAATGCCAGCATCTTGAGGGAATTCATTGATCTCACATAGGTACCATATAAGACTCAAGTCCTACAGATGGTCCCTATAACTTTTTAATTCTTTGTTCATGTATTGAGAGATGACTTTATAACCTTAGAGAGTTTCGTAGAGATACAGAGATTAAAGATTCTTTTCGGATCCAGGATCACATTACTGGTATATATCATAAGTGAAGCTTTGAACCATCTATTTCTCTCACTATTTATCAGTTACGGCTCCCACTGTTCAGAAGATCTGTAAAATGTTTTTCTTCAACTGAGAGTTCCCTCTACCAATGAAATCGCAGGTCCATGATCTATCCCAATGCCTATGTTTGTGGGATGACAAGATCATCTTTTCATCATACTTATCTGAAAAGTTTATAGATATGTATAAAGTATCCCCAACTTTTGTCAAAAATCTGTTTTATTGCTTATCACACATTTCCTAGTATCACTGGAATACCTGTGTCTTTACTTACCTGCTCAAGGGAGAGGTGGTTTGATACAATAGAAAGAACTGAGGATGTGGAGGCAAATGAATTTTTTACTGTTGTTTTTTGGTCATTTCAGTCATGTACAACTCTTCATGACTCCACTGGGAGTTTTCTTGACAAAGATTAGGAGTAGCTCATCCTTTCCCTCTCCAGCTCCTTTCACAGGTGAAGAAACTGAGGGAAACAATGGCATGCCCAGGGTCATACAATTAGTTAGTGTCTAAGGCCAGATTTGCACTCAGTTCTTCCTGACTCCAGTCTCATCACTCTGTCAGCTACTCCACCTATTTGCCCTAATGAATCATAGATTTGCTAATTACTACTTTTCTGTTGATAGATGAGTCACAATTTTTCTCGAAAACCCCCCAACAGGGAGTCGGACTAAAGAGACAATATAGCACAATGAAAAACTTATTGGATTTAGCTTCAAACAGCAAGTTTCAAATCCTAGTTCCATCACTTAGTAAATATGTGATCTTGCATAAGTTACTTAACCTTTATCCACTTACCTTCATCTGTAAAATGAATAGATTGGACTAAGGTCTCTTCTAGATTTACATTTATGATCCGGAGCCTCTGCTAATCTCTTTTTAATTCCAGTGACTTCCTTCTTTTAATTATTTCCTATTTGTTATTTATCTAGCCAACTTTGTATATTCATTTATCAGTAAACATTTATTAAACACCTCCTATTTGACAAGCATTGTGCTGAATGCTGGGAGTACAAAAATGAGGCAAAAAATAGTCCTTGCCCTCAAAGAGTTTCCAATCTAAGGGGAGAGAAAGCATGGAAACAAATATATACAAACATGCTACATCTCTATATCTCTACAAACAGGGAATAATTGAGAGGGGAAGCAGAAGAATTAAGAGCGCCTATGCATTTGTATGTGTCTGTATGTGCACCTGGATGTGGCAGGTGCTTTACAAATATTATCTCATTTCATCCTCACAACAATCCAGGGCTTTACAGGCATCGACTCTCTGGACAAGGTTAACAGAGACGAGTTTCATCTTGACAAAAGGACACAGGGTTTGTTTTCTTAACATCCTCCACGACATAAGTATAGGAAGAAGCAGCTTGATGGTGGGGTGGTTTGGGGGGAGAGCAGTGAGCTGGAAATTTAATATTTTATCCCTTTCCAACTATGTGTCAAAATAATTTTAAACATTCTTTAAAATAAGTTTCAGTTCCAAATTCTCTCCATCCTCTCTCTTCCTCCTCATTGAGAGGGCAAGCAATTTGATCCAGGTTAGATGACATGGGTGCAATAGTGCCAAACAGATTTCTATAATATCCCCATTTTGTAATTGAGAAAACTTTAATGTTAAGTGACTAGTCTTCCTGACTCTAGCCCTCTCCCCATGGGCTCACCTAGCTGCCATGATATGGATATTCCCGTGATGGGGAATAGCAACATTGCTACATTTCTATATGGATGATTTTTTTTACTTGTAACTGCAAAAAATAAGTGGAAGTGGGGGGGGATGATCACTACAGCTGTTGACTTGAGCCCTCTCATTGCAGTGCTTAAGTTTATAATCACTCCAAGGGTGGTGGGCCCAGGAATATTGAACAGCAGTTGACTGTGGGGTTCAAAATGAAGACGTGGCTGGATGCGTCCACTCCTTTTGCAGAAATGCTTTTAGAGCAAAAAGAAAGCCTTTAGGAGAGAGAATCCTTCACAGCCGTGTCTCCTGGTTTGCAAAATGGCTGCAACGTTTTTGTTTACCTGGTAGGTGGCCTCTCCATGCCTCTGTGAGACACTGCATGAAAATATGTTTCCTTATGTCTGATGGAAATTTGCTTTTCATCACCCAGGCTATGCCCTTTGTTCCAATCCGAAGTGTTAGGAGGACAGGCAGTCTTGCCAGCCACGGTTGTATCACCATTCATTTTTTGTTAGTCTTTATAATTCCAGCACATCTTTTATAAATTACTAGTTTCTCCTAGAAGATGGGCTTTTCCCTCACATTTTTTGTCTCCATTTGTACCTCATCAAGTAGCAGATCTGCCATAAAATGTGATGACTGGATTTCATCTATTTTGCCACCCCCTAAGAATTCATTGCCCACAGTGTTTCAACTGCTGTTAGAAAAGACATTTTAATTTTTGTGGCACATTGATGGATAACTGGGCTCCCTGTTAACACAGGCTTCTTTGAATAGGACTGCTGTTTGCTTAGTCCCAGATCCCCTGAAGATACTACACAACTCCCTGTATGAAATGAATTTTCCCCACCCCAAATAGTAATAACCCCAAAGTTCCTAAAAGGACAGAAAATGCATATAAAAGGCATCAGGTATCTGGAGCAGAGAAACAGAGGATTTCAGCTTTGAAAGGGACCTTGGTGACCATCTAGTCTGACACAAGCTTTCCAAAGAATCCTCGTTTCGAGTGTCCAACAAGTGGCCATCTAACTTCTGCTCGATGACCTCCAATGAGGAGGAAGCCATTTCTTGGTAGTCCATTCCACTTTTGAACGACATGAATTTTTAGGAAGATTTTTCCCCCTTGACATCAAGCTGGATTTTGCCTTTTTGCTACTACCACCCAGCACTCCCACTTTTGCCTTCTGGGGCCAAACACATTTAATCCCTCTTTCACAAAACAGTCCTTTAAATCCTTGAAGATAACTCAAAACATCCCTCCTGAGTCTTCTTTTCTCCAGGCAAACCATCTCCCATTCCCAGGCAAACCATCAAGTTCTCATATCGATAGATGGGATATTTCACAGCAAAAGGAGAGCCCTTGTTGCAAATGTGGTGAAACTGTGGAAATCACGAGGGACAAAAACTAGAGAAAGTTTTCTAAGTTTGATTTCTGTTCAATAACACAAGTGTGGGCAAGGCAGAAGTGCAGATAGGAAGCAGCACTAGAATTCTGAAGGTGAGGAGTCGCCTCCCTGTCCTGTGGATTGTTATTTAAGAAAGTAGGACATACCCTTCTTGCAGGCAAATTTAAATACCATAAAGCATTAACGTCAAAGTAATACGATAATGATTTTCAACATTAAATAATATCACATTTCCTTGTTCCTGATAACCCAGCCAAATGTCCATTTAATCAGCATATTTTATCTTAAGTCCCAACTGTCCCATGCAGTCATCTGGTCTCTGGAAACATTTTCCTTTGGAAATTCTAGAATAGGATTTTTTCTTAGAGCAGCTCTGGAATGGATTCCTCCGACTAGATCCACTTCTCTGGCTCCAAGTCATTGCAGAGATTCCCTATTTATCACTGCTAAAATCTGCTAGTAATAAGGACTTACAACAATTGAATACAATCTTCTAAATTTAGTTTTCCAGTAACTAGTGCTGTGAAAACCAGATAAACCTTATGGAACTAATCTTATTATTGACACAGCTACAAGAACATATAATTAAGAACTGATAAGTTCAGTTCAGAGAATATCAGTTTTTATATAGCTCTTCCTCTTTCTATTTTTATCTGAATCCTAACCAAATATGGATGAGGTCATCAACAGGTTGATAAATGAGCACTTGAGTTTCTTTATATTATTAGGCAGAGATTTCAAAATGGGAAAATGACTTACAATTTTCTTTACAATTGTTTACACAATTTTGCTTGTGAAATCATTGACTTAATTTTGAGAATTTATTATTAAAACACACTCAGAGCCTGTATATTCTAATGGAAACACTTGGAAGTCAATCATTCACACATATGCTTTTATATATTACATATATTATATATATAGGGGTGTGTGTGTGTGTGTGTGTGTGTGTGTGTGTGTGTATTTCCTAGTTCTTAAAGTAGTCTATATTGTTGATTTCTCAAAGTGAAGTTTACTACTACATTAAAATGCAAAACTTTTACATCTTTATTCTGATATATTATATGATACATATATATGTTATGCTCAAGACATCTTGAAAAGATGAGCTACTTTAAGAATCTAACCTTATACATAATGTTATACATATAACAATTAGCAAGGGGATGACAAAACTAAGAGCTCATTTATCTGGTTGCTTAGGATATGAAGATGACAAGTTCAGATTACAAACAGTAAGATATTTCATATCTTATATCCTGTTATAGAAATAGATATTTTAGTATTAATTTATTAATTAATAGATAATATAGATAATTATGTAATGCCAGTCCCCAGGCTCAAAATTTATTTCTAGCAAGAGTTGGTGGCCTATAAAATGCATACCAAATATGGTAGATTAGATGGGCAGGTTTGGACAGAATCCTACTCCTGATACTCATGACCTGTATGACCTTGAGAATGTCTCTTCACTTCTTTGTCTTAGTTTGTCACCTATACAGTGAAGGGTTGGCCTAGGAAATTTGGGAGATCCCTTTCAGCTTTAAAGTCATGATTCTGCGTTACTCTCCTAGCTCATGATGATCTTGTCATGGTCCTGAATATTTTCCACTCAGTATCATTTATCCTTCACGTTCTCTCAAAAAAGTAGAAGAGAAATGGAAGGTAAATTGGCATAATGATAAAAGCAGGGAAATAAAAGGAGGATTTTAAAAGGGGATGTGAATTTTTATGAGGATCTTTAGGATAAGGTGGGATAGCTAAGGCAGAACAGAAGAATCTGATGGTATCCATTTCACAGCTGTTTGCTTAGTTCCAGAGCTCTTGAAGATGCTATGAAATTTTTTGCATGAAACGTATCTCCCCTCTCCTAAGGAGTAGTATCCCCAAGTTCCTAAACCTTCAGAAAACCTACATGAGACATTAGATACCAGGATTATACAATCATAGAATTTCAGAATTGAAACACATTTCAGTGGCCATTTAATCCAACCCATACTCTCATCCTCTCCCCATTAGGAATCCTCATTAAAATATTTTTAATTAGTGGGATAAAACAAACATTTCCTTAACATAATATAATAAAAAGATGATTGCACAGGAAATTGCAAATTTATTATGTACAACTTGCTATTCCTTTTAAATGTATAATAAAATTATTGTGTAAATTTATCTTCCCCCCCTTTTTTCCTTCCTCCCTTCTCCCACTTTAAGATGGCTACTATTAGACACAAATGTGTGTGTGTGTGTGTGTGATTCTATACATACTTCTATTTCTCAATTCTTTCTCTGGATGCAGATAATGTCTTTCTTCCTTTGTGCTTTGTGGTTAATTTGGTTATTTATAATACTTTAAAATGACATTCACTCAAAATCAAGTTTTAGGCCACTAGAGTTAAATGACTTGCTCACGGTCACACAGCTAGTAAGTGTTAAGTGTCTTAAGAATTTGAATTCAGGGTGCAGCTAGGTGGTACAGTGGATAGAGGAAATCAGGAGGACCTGAGTTCAAATCTGATCTCAGACATTTAACACTTCCTAGCTGTGTGATCCTGGGCTAATCACGTAACCCCAATTACCTCAGCAAAAAAAGCAAAAAAAAAAAAAGAATTTGAATTCAGATCCCCTGACTCCTGATTTTGGTGCTCTTTCTACTATCCAGCCATCTAATTGCCATTCAAAGTCATTCTTAAAACAATATTGTTACTGTATAAAATATTCTCTTGGTTCTGCTCATTTCACTCTTTGTTATTTCATGGAAGTCTATCCATGTTTTTCTAAGATCACTGAGCTCATCATAGCAAACTTGTCTACTGGTCATTGAGTCTCTGTTTGAAGACCTCCTATAAGGAGAAATCACAGAATTTCAGAATTTGAAGTCTTCAGTAGTCATTTAACCTACTACATACCTGAAAAGACATTTCCACTCCAAATACTGAATATTTGCTCATCCAAGCTTTATTTGAAGAGCTAAACCATGACTCCTGAGGCAGTTCATTCTACTTTTGGAGAACTATAATCATTAGGAAGGTTTTTCTTTTCATCCTGACTCCAAGCCAATATTTCCCTCTTTGAAACTTCTCCACATAACTTTCAGCTCTGATTTCTTGTATTAATTCAAATAAATCTAATACTTCTTTCATAAGACATTCTCGTGAATATCTGAAGACAGTTATCATGTCTCACTTGAGTTTTCTTTTCTCTAGACTATGCATTTCTAGTTCCTTGGCTGGTCCTCATATGGCATAATCTTGAAGTCTTTTACCATCCATATTATCTTCCTTAAGATGCTTTCCAGTTCATATATGTTCTTTATAAAATGTTTTATAGAAAGCTAGGACTAATTATATCAGGACTATCACATATGATATATGGTGAAATTGCTTAGGTATAGGATTCCTAGGATCCACTCCTGAATGCTCCAGTCTATTGTCAACCATGACTCCAGGTTACAATGTAGTAGTTCTCCTCTTCCTTCTGGTGATGTTTTCTTGGTAACTGGGGTGCATTTTACTTTGCTTCTTCACACATCAGGAAAAAGTTGGGGAAAAAAAAACTTCATTTATGGAACAATTGTAGTACATTTGACCTTGTCCAGCATTGAAGACCAAAGTACTTCCGGACATCTCACCATCATTTCTCATACAAGTGAGAAAATGATCTCAGAGGAGCTCAATCCAAAGGAGCAACAAAATGAGTAATGGAAACAAGAAAAGAGGGTAAGCTCTCTAAATTTCAATACAGTTGGCAAATCCACTAAGCCCAAATATGGAAATGAAAGAATTTTTTAAAACAAACAAACAAAACATCTTCCAAATAGGGTTGCCACAGGTAATCTGCTTCAACAGAAACCATGACAACAGAAAGAAAGGCCTTGTTGATTTTTTTAGAGCTTTCTTTTCTTGATGTGTTTATCATGCTGTGACCTTGGCAAAGAACAGGAGTTAGAGGAAAAAAAAACAAATAAATGGTTTCCCCATATTGCAGAAAAATCGTACCAATATAAGTGGTTAAAGTTCTTTTTACATCCATCAATTTAATTGCGGAGACCCTAATTCAAAATTAAGTGTGGGCGAATTTTGTAGGAACTTCAAACAATATTGAAATATACCCTAGGCTACAGACTGAAGAGTACACACCTTACATTCCTGATGACATCAACTTGGCTGGCAAGAGTAGGAACTGGGGGCATGGAGAAGACCAGAATTAAAAGTGATACTGGAAAATTAGAGGAATATAGAGCACATGTATGTGCACATATACACATACACACAATATGTTGTAACAGAAGACAAGTTAGAAGAAGAAAAATGGGTTATTGTCTGAAGTAATCTGCAGTTGTTTACTGGTAACTTCAGTTATCACACTAATTACTAGAGATAGTGGAGGAAAACAATTGCATCAAAACTTATGCACTATAATCTCCTCACTTCCCTCCCCTTATAGAAGATTTATGAAACCATATTGCAGGCTTGAAGGATTTAGAATTAAGTATAAAATTAAAAGTACTTTAAAAATAGGATTGGTAATCTGATTTTCCATTATACAACTCATTCAAAATTTCATATTGAAATGGATGTGAATTGTCATTTCTGTTGCTCTTTGTGGATATGGGTAAGGTTCTGCTAGAAGTGAAAACTACTGAAAGGTGATAGCTAGTAGAGGAATAGATAATATCATAATTAACATAAATAACAACTGCAAATCTGGATAGGACTAGTTAGTGAAAAGACGTAGTGTATCTTTCAAGCTATATTGGTTAATGTATTGACCATGAATCAGTAACATTATATTAACATTCTTAATTGCACATAGAAAGTTCCCTATGGGAGAATTGTTTTTTTCTTTCTAGAAATCCATTGAATGACAAGATGATGCATGTTGGAAATCTTCTAATATGATAAAAAAAAAATTAGGTAGTAGATTCCAAATAAAGTGAAAGGTGAGGTATTACTGAAAGTTGAAACACCAGGAAATCATAGATGATAGAGTGGGAGGAGAGAGATTAGTTAATTGAAATATCCTAAGGCTGGGGGTGGGGGGTGGGGTGAGGGGAGTGGGAGGGTGGGTGAGTTAATTTATTGTATTTTGTAACAGCCCTCAAGTCATATCAAATTGACCTGGAGTCATCAGTATTACCCCAGGATACATAAGTGGGCAAAGCTGTCATATTTCCTTATTTTTTTTTAATTTTAAAAAGTTGTTTTAAATTGTTATCGATCTTTTGTTTCTATATCACTTCCATTTCTGAATATATCACTTTTCTTCCCAATCTACAAAGCTATTTCTTACAATAATTTTTTAAAAGAAAGTAAAGAAAAAAAGGAAATTATTCAGCAAAACTAATTGACATATCAGCCAAATTTGTAGTTATCCATTATCACCCTCCTATATGAAAGGATGAAAGAAAAAAAGATACGTTTTAAAATTTCTTCTTTGAGAACATACTTGACTATTATAGTTAGACATTTAGGTTGCTCATTAATAATTAGCCCTTCCATTTTGAGACTTTCTCCATCATATTTTTGATTTATTATGGGTCAGTATAAGAAATTAAATTGGAATTTTGAGGGAGTATTGCAGAAACTGCAGATGACAGAAAAAACTCAGAAATGCTTTTCATATAAATATATGCCTATATATATATATGTACACGTACTATATATACACATATATACATGCATACACATATATAAAATCAACATATTTTATCTCTTAATATTATAATAATTCAGATTTCTTCTCTGGTACAAACAGAGGGCCAAAGAATCTTATGTGGATTTTCCAAATCTAACAACTACTGTGCCCCTAACCCTGGTGATATGAAAGAAAGGGATAACTGTAGAGTGATCAGCTTGTAGTCAGGAACATTTGAATCTGAATTTTGCCTCAGATACATTAATTAGTTGAGTGACCCTGGACTTGTCACTTAAATCTTTCATTCTCAGTTTCACTCCTTTGTAAATGATAATGACATGTACCTTATAGAATTCTGAGGCTCAAATGAAAAAAAATTTGCACTTTTCAGACCTTAAAGCCCTATTTAAAAGGTGGCAATTTAAAAAATAATTTTTATTTACAGTATTATCATCATTGTATAAATTGTTCTCTTAGCTCTGATTGTTTTTTCTTTTTCTTTCTTTCTTTCTTTCTTTCTTTCTTTCTTTCTTTCTTTCTTTCTTTCTTTCTTTCTTTCTTTCTTTCTTTCTTTCTTTCTTTCTTTCTTTCTTTTTGCATCAGTAAGTTTCCATTCTTTATGTCACTTCTTTCTTAGGTACAGTAGTATTCTGTTAGAGTAACATTTCATCATTTATTTAGTCATTACTCAATTGATGGGTATTTGCTTTGTTTCAAGAACATTGCTGTTAAAATGAGCTCACGTCTAACTTACTAAGACAGATAAAAGGAAAAGCAAAGATATGAGAAATGAGAAAAGCCTCCTCCTTGTCTTTTTTTAAAGCATTCCCTAACCTTAATTCACAATTGTCATTACCAAGCATTTATTAAATACCTTCTCCAGTCCAGTACTATGTTAAGTACTAGAACTTTTTGTTGTTCAGTCATTTCAGTCAGACATGTGATCCCATTTGGGGTTTTCTTGGCAAAAAAAATTGGTTTTCCAATTCCTTCTCCAGATCATTTTACAAATGAGAAAACCAAGGCAAATAGGCGTAAGTATCACATTTAATAGTCACTGTCTAAATCTGGATTTGAACACAGATCCTACTGACTCCAGGTTTTATCCACTAAACTAACTAGCTACCTTACTTGGTTGGGCTTCAAAGACAAAAGTTAGGTAGTATAGGAAGGGCAGAAAGCACTTGTTCTGCAGAGACTTTCCTTAGCCCCAAGCTTTCCAAAAGTTCCTTTTAATTCAGTGCAAAAGCTTGGATTGCTGACTTTTGTACCAGTGAATCGACAAATTGCTTAGTATTGTTAAAAAAAAAATTCCTGCCCTGCTATTGAGTTAACTTAATTTTAGTTATCATCACCATAAAGTAACTTTTAGGCTTTAGACCCTCCCTACAATGTAACCTGTGGCAGCGAGATGGCTCTGTGGATAGAACACGGAACTCAAAAAGACCTGAGTTCAAATGCAGCCTCAGATACTTATTAGCTATGTAACTCTAGGAAAATGAACAGTGTGGTCATGAAGAATTTAGCAAAGAAATTACCACTGAACTACAAAAGGGTTATCAGAAGCAGAGTCTGCCTTTGAGTGGGATATTTCCTTAAGTACTTATGGAACTGGTACCTAAAAGGAGTATTATCTGCCTCATTTTAGGATATCTGGTTATCTCATTTTGAGAATATGTAGAAATCATGATGAAAAATTCTATCATATTTCTGACTGACGAGGCCCTCACTAAAAGGATATGTCTAATTTGGGATTCCACAGTTGAGGGATTGGAAACTTTGGAAGGGAAAGATAATTAAAACAAAGGAATAATTTGGATATGAATTGGAAGAAGTTGAAGATGACAGGAATAATGAACACAGTAGATGACAAAAATAGAATTCAAAATAGTCTTGATAAAGTTAAAATATTATGTTGAGTCTATGAAATTTAAGTGTAATTGGGATGAATATAAAGTTTTGGATTTGAATTTTAAAAAATTAAAATTAAAAAATAAGAACAAGATAAAAGAGGTATGGCTAGAAAACATCTCATTGGGAAAAGATCCTGGCATTTTTATGTAATGATAAGTTCACTATGAGTTAGCCGTGTAATATTCACCCACAAGGTGTTTGCTATCTTGGCTTTATGGAGCCCTTTTTGTACAGGACTAGAGAAGTGTTAATTCTACCATACTCTGCCCCAATCAGAACATATTTTAAGTATTGTGTATAGTTTTGTTCATTACATTTTAGATATGACACTGATAAACTGAATGAATGTTCAAAAAATGGCATCCAGGATGGCAAAGAGCCTAAAGTTCATAATATATCATGATTTTTTGAAAATGTGTTATGACATTACCTATATTTCTTATCAAAATATCTAGATGATGTCAACTAAGATGGTTCCCCAAAATACGTTAAATAACTTCTTTATTTTGAGTAATCTTTCTCTAATAATATAAAAATATCACTTGGATGTAATAAGCACAAAAATTCTTATTATATGCCAAGGAAAGATTGAAGCTAGAGGTTTCAAATTTGAATCAGAGAGTCAATTCAAATGAATGGACAAGAAATATTTGTTAATATTTTCTTCTAGAGAAGACACAGGGATATATCTTGGAGAGTGCTGTGATTGTATATTTTAAGAATTTTATTGGCAACCTGAAATGAAAGAATCAGTTGAAATCAATGAACACCTGCACAGTCCAGTTTCAATTTATATTTTTGGAACTGTCAAATGGACAATACAGATTTAGAAAATAAGTTCCCAAAATTTGTTCATATTTTAAAAAGAAATCACAGGGACTATCACTTGGGTGTTGGAGGAAAGTTTTCTTCTCAATCGAAAAACAGGAAGAAGATTGATAATAGATTTTAGAAAGAAGACAAATAGGTTTAAAAATGGCAAAATTTTGGAACAGATATCATTTTGTCCCATAGAAGGAAAGGCTGACAATTGGTACTTCCCTCTGGATCTCTTGAACCAAAAGTGTTTTCTTTTTGGATGGAATTTATGAAACTTCTACGATCTGAGAGTAGAATCAAAAGGCCCTTGATGGCTAGATCTTCATGAATGAAACCAACAATCAGTTTGACAAAGCAGCACACAACAAATGGCTGAATTGTATGGATTTATTTATAAATATGGAGAGGATAAGGAATATCTTCCTTTGGATCAGAGCATTGCTACAGGACATTACAGAAGGGTTGTTTATATAGGGGCATTTAGGTGACACAGTGAGCGCTGGACTTGGGATCAGAAAGACATCTTCATGAATTTAAAATTGGCTTCAGACATTTACTACTGTGTAACCCTGGACAAGTCATTTAACCCTGTTTGCCACAATTGCTCATCTGTAAAATGAGCTGGTAAAGGAAATGACAAATCACTCTAATATCTCTGCCAAATGGGATCATAAAGAATCAGACATGACTGAATATACATATTTCTGTTCTTTAAGAGCCTAGACTTATTGAGCAATGTAGATTATTCAAAGAAAAAAAGTCCAACACATCCCTGAAAATTGGAGAAAAATATCACGAACAGAAATTGGTGGCCAGAAGTTCACATTAGAAGTTTGCTCTTTCATAAACCAACAGACCACATATCTACTTATTACAAAGAGAGAACTAAAATATCTTGAGAATTTGAAAGAAAAACTATACTGGAAATGAAATATTATCACTGAGGAAAGTCTTGTTCATAATTACCCAGATATTATTTTAATCCATTAAAAATTAAGAATGATTTTTGTTGTTAAATACATAACATTTTATTTTTCAATTACATGAACAGATAGTTTTTAACATTCTTTTTTTTTATAGGTTCTTTCTTCTTCTTCTTTTTTTTTACTATAGCTTTTTATTTGCAAGTTATATGCATGGGTAATTTTACAGCATTGACAATTGCCAAACCTTTTGTTTCAATTTTTCCCTTCTTCCCCCCATCCCCTCCCTCAGATGGCAGATTGACCAATACATGTTAAATATGTCAAAGTATAAATTAAATACAAAATAAGTATACATGTCCAAACAGTTATTTTTCTGTACAAAAAGAATTGGACTTTGAAATAGTGTACAATTAGCCTGTGAAGGAAATAAAAATGCAGGTGGACAAAAATATAGGGATTGGGATTTCTATGTAATGGTTCATAGTCATCTCCCAGAGTTCTTTTGCTGGGTGTAGCTGGTTCAATTCATTACTGCTCTATTGGAACTGATTTGGTTTATCTCATTGTTGAAGAGGGCCACGTCCATCAGAATTGATCATCATATAGTGTTGTTGTTGAAGTATATAATGATCTCCTGGTTCTGCTCATTTCACTCAGCATCAGTTCATGTAGGTCTCTCCAGGCCTTTCTGAAATCACACTGTTGGTCATTTCTTACAGAACAATAATATTCCATAATATTCATATACCACAATTTATTCAGCCATTCTCCAATTTATGGGCACCTACTTAACATTCATTTTTGTAGATTTTGGGTTCCAATTTTTTTCCATCCTGCCTTATTTTCTCCCTTCCCAAGATAGCAAGCAATCATATTTCCATGTTAATCATGTTGTGAAAGAAAAATCAACAAAAGGGAAAAATCATGAGAAACAAAAAGTGAACAAATTTTAAAAAAGGTGAAAATAGTATACTTCAAACTGCATACAGTTTCTACAATTCTCTCTCTGGATGCAGATGGCATTTTCCATCTGAAGTCTATTGGAATTGTCTTGATTCAATGTATTGCTGAGAAAAGCCAAGTCTATCATAATTGATCATCACACAACTGTATAAAATGTTCTCCTGGTTTTGCTCACTTTACTCAGCATCAAGAACCATGCTTTTAACAGATATTGTCATATCAAGTATCTCTGATTTCCAGTCTCCATGGAGTGAAAAGCTTTTAAAATACATTAAGACACTGAAGAAGAAATCAAAATTACAAGAAAAAAAAACTCCACATATCATTGACATTGTCCTACTTACTACTAGAGCGATTTTGAAAATTTTCAATGAACTTATGGAAGGTGAACTTAGATTTCAAAAGTTTTACTCAATTCCAAAAGCATTTATTTAGGTACTTGTATGCTAATCTAAAGAACATTACATATAAATAACAATATGTTTTAGAACTGTTTCAATCTGAACTTCATAGAATACAATGAGAATATATCATTAGTATTTTTGCTACTATGACTACTCCTACCACCACCACCACCACCACCATGTCTTTGTTATGATAGAGATACGCCAATGGATTTATTGAATGAAACTGACATTGTCTTATATATAGAACGTAAAATTTACAAGGATCCAAGAGTGGGACCAAAAGACATTTCATCTGCAACATTTACATGAAATCAGCCCACAACATGTTGACAAATATTCCCTGAACAAATAGCTGAGTCAAATAGATTTGTTTACACAAAGGGAATGATAGTGATAGAGTATCAGGTCATTGCTACAGGAAGCAAGAGAAATCTTTTAAAGGAATCTGTAGTTATTGAATTCTACAAACAAAATACTAGAGCTTGAATATTATCGTGAATAAAACTATTGCCCACATTCATCCTAATGTAACATTGACCCCCCAAATTTAAAAATGTCTTTAATATTTGTTGTCATGGTGAACACATAACCTCCAAATGATACGGAACAAAATGTTCTGTAATTGTAGAGACCTACTTGAAGAAACCAAAACTATGTTGGAATAAAAAGAAATATGTATTGTCTTCCCTCCTCATTGTTCTATTACTAAAGATATTTCAAGGAGACAACTTTAAACTTAGGAAAGATTCTCAATAATCTATGAGTAAAGCAAAAAAAGGATGTACTGCCTTGGGATGCAATAACTTCCTATTCAATGGAGGGTTTTTAAAATAAATACTGGACAATCTGTACCACTAATTAATATGGCCTAGTTTTTTTTTTTTTTTTTTAACTAGTCAGGTAGGGGAGATTTCTATTTGGCAATGGGTTGACCTAGATGGTCTTTGAGCTTCCTTTCAACCTCAAAATCTGGACTCTGCTTTTGTATTTAAATAGTATGTTTCAAACTGTATATAGTCTCCATAAATAATTAAGACCTATAAGAAAAGGTTAAATTAAGGAGAGGGAGTCACAATAGTCAGAGAAGAGAAGGCTGAAGGAAAACTTAATAATAGTCTTCAAGTAGCAATAATCCAATCCTTCCTTCACTGTGTTTCAACTGCCTTCTTCCTCCAACTATTGTGGGTTACTTCCATGGATACTTTTTCCCACCATGCATCCTTCTCTGGACTTTTTCACTATATTCCTGAGTGGGCACTATCTCCCCCTTCTTTTAGATCTCCTACAATGTATGTAAGCTCCTGGATAATAGGGATTACGTCTTTTTATTTGTATTTGTTTCCCTGCCCTCAACAAGAGCCTGGTACATAGTAAGCTCTTCATAAAAGCTTGTTGACAATAATAATAACATCAATAATAATAATAGCTCTATGAATACACACGGTGCTTTAAGGATTGTAAAGAAGATTCTATACATGATCTACTTTGAGCCTTATAAAGACTAAATAGTTTCTATTTGAATTGTCTTAGGAGGATTCTGAAGATTACCTTACACGATAAAGTAATGAACACTGAGGAACTCTCTTGAGCTGAACTGCCAAACATTCAAACACTATTGCAGAGAGGTACTCTGATGGGTTGGCCATGTAGTCTGAATGCCAAATGTATGCTTAGCTATAAGACTATTTTATGGATAATTCATACAGAGCAAGCACTCACATGGCCAGAAGAAGTAGTACAGAAACACCCTCAAGATCTCCCTGAAGAATTTTATTATCGATTGAGACATGAGAAGTGCTGGCACAGGACTGTCCATCATGTAGAGTCCACATCAAATAAGGCATGTGTTCTATGAGTAAAGCAGAATCACCAAGGAAAAGAGCTGCACAAATCCAGGGACATCCTCATCCCAAATGTCCTAATGGACTACTTGTGCTTCATCTGTGGTAGAGCTTTTTGAGATTATATTGGACTGATCAGCCATAGCAATACATAGTTCACCCACACCCCAACATCATGATGTCATTAGTCGTCATCGAAAACAGGACTAACAACATTAGGAAAGTGCTGAAGCAAGGGTTCTTAACCTTGTTAATGCTGTAAGACCCCTTTTAGCAGACTAGTGAAGTCTATGGCCAGAATAAAGTTTTAAAATGCATTAAAAACATACAAAATTTCAAAGGAAACCATTAACATTCAAACATGATTATATATGTTTATATTTGAACATAGGCATTCATATATATTCATAACATATGGTAGGATTACCCCATTTTTCAGATGAGGAAACTCAAACTCAGAAAGTCTGGGTAACTTTCGAGCAATCACACACCTAGTAAGTATCAGAGGTAGCATTTGAACTGTGGTTTCTTTTCTCCGAGTCCTTACACAATGGACGGTCACTATCTGGTTTTCTCATCTCCAATGAGAAAAGACTGAAAAAGAAAGCATCTTCCAACTATAACATGAGGGATATTTTTTACATTTAAGGGACAGTTGTTAAATCAAAGAAACAATTAGACATTTCAATGGGTCATCCAGACTGATTGAGGAGTCCCATTTTCTTGAAATTTAAGAATGGTGACTTAATCTTCCTCTGCCTGTGATCAGTATTGGGCTTTGGGCGAGGCATAGAAAGGAGATGCTTGACCCCTCTACCAGTCTGGTCCCTGTAGTTGGTGGTCTTCAATCTAAAGGGATATAATTCAGCAATATGGTTGTCTCAACACTTAGAATACAAAGCTGAAGCAATGGGGGCAGAAGATTCTGCCATCAAAAGATTATATTTCAGTATACAAAGGGAAGAAAAATGAGTTAGTCTCTTTATAGTGACTGAGGAAAAAGAGAGTGAGAAAAGACTCCTGCCTTCTGCAGAGCTGTGCAAACCTCAAAGAATTTACCTTGAGCACAGCTGCACCACACCTGCTGCCTTCGGCACAGGGGGAACTATGAGATGAAAAACAGCAAACACCTCAGAGCTGAGGGTGTTTGCAAGTCCAACAGCCCTCCAGAAACCATCCTATTAAATGAGATTGCCAGGGCAGGGATAAGGGCAGACACCTGGCGTTTTACTTTCCCCAATTTTTTTTATTTCTGATGATTCTTTCTAAAAAGACACTTTCTACCTTTCCTGGATCCCCTTAATACTAGTGCTTTCTCTCTGAGATCACTCCACTTTATCTGCTAGGTTTCTTGTTTGTACATAGTAGTTTGTATTTTGTTGATTGTGAGCTTCTCAAGGATAGAGATTGGTTTTGTACCAAGCATAGTGCTGGCCGATAGCAATTGCTTGATGAATCCTTTGACTTAATCTACCTAAATGGATCTTGTCAGTGGAAGGGACTTGAGTGTGATAACACTCAAGGACATGAGTTGATATATGACCATTTCACTAACCTAAAGGCCATATTGTTTAACCTTCATTCTTGGAGAGGACCAAAGTCATCATGGAATAATATCTTGACTTCTGTGCGAATTAGACTTAAGTCAAGTTGAATTGCATAAAGTAATTAATCTCTGTCTGTCTCTGTCTCTGTCTCTGTCTCTGTCTCTGTCTCTGTCTCTCTCTCTCTCTCTGTCTCTCTCCCCCTCTCTCTCCCCTAGTGTCATGAAAGTTCAATGGTAAGAAAAATGAGGATGACTATTGATGGCCTAGCATATAGTGGATGAATTTGGTATCTCTCATGTCTGAGTAAGTTCTCAGTGCCCAACTGTATTTGCTTAAGGACCTTCATGGCTGAATAAATTGTTCTCATCTATCCCAAAAGGGATAAACGTTCTCCTAACTCACTGATGGGTTTGAGGTATGACAGCGACCCTCAATTTAGCCCCTTTGCTGAGACAGTTTCATTGGGATGTGGCTGCTGTGCATGCTATAGTTTCTTGAAGCCACATGGGAGACTTGAGTGATAACCACTAAAAAGTGATATCCACTGATATAGTGAGAAAAAAAAGGGATATCCACTAAAAAGTGGATAAAGGTGGATGAATAGCTCTGAAAAGGACTGGGTAAGCCCTCACATCACAGGTGCTAGCTCTCTAAACATCCCATATACCTGCTTGAGTCAGAAATGGGTTGGAACTTAGGAAAGGTAATAGTTTTTACTGCCCCCAGACTCTTCTTGCTCTTGACCCCTTTACAGAACTGTCTTGTTTTAAGCATTCTTGGGACAAACCTTTGGATCTTAGATGGGTAAGGTCTTGCTCTGAATCCTGTATTCCTGCCAATCCTCAAAACAGGGATTGCTGATCCTGCCACCTGAAACCCAATTCCACAGTGGCATTTTCTCCTTAGAGAATTATGGTGAATCAACAGCCATCCTTTGACTTAAAATAGTTTTAAAAAGATATTTTGGATTATAATAATCAAAGCGTGAAATCCTATGAACAAACCAAGAGGTCAGCACATACCACATTCAATCAACTCTTATTTAGGATATGACAAAACATAAGACATCGATCATTCAATAAGCATTTATTAAATGCTGTGCGCGCGCGCACACACACACACACACACACACACACACCACACCACACTAAAGATGCAGTGTGAAGAGCATTTTTAGAGAGAAATTTTACTGCCACCAAGGTTACATGGTTATATGGAGACAAAGATACTCTTTAAATATTTATAAGAATTGTTTTTGCCAACTAGCCCTATGAAGCATTCAGTTTCAATGGATAATCCTCTCCTTTCTGATTGTCCTTTCCCTCTCCAGCAAATTAATCTGTGTTATGATTTTTTAATTTAATTTTGGAAAAAGGATATTTGATTGCGTGACAATAGTAGACCATACAATTCTATACAGTGAGTTTGTTCTTCCATAGACAGGGCTAGTTTTCAAGAAGTTTGTTGAAATTAAATGAAATTACTTTAGGCTTTTATTGATGTTGCAAGTACTCCTAGAGAAAATGGGTTAGAAAGAATGTTTTGATTCCAAGACTTGCCCACAAAAGCACATTAACCCATCCTGAATGGGTTAAAATTGGTAAATTTGGGTAAAAATGAGTAAAAAAGCTGAAATGATATTAAATATAGGTCAAAGAAGAGAGCACGGGACCAAAAGAGAGTCAGAAGATGATTGTAGTCTGAATCCTGGATTCCTAATTTACTAGTTTATTGGACCTTAGGAATCTCTTAGAACTTTAGTGTCTTCATCCATGGTAATACTATGGGTATATGTATAGAACATAAGGATTATGTTTGAGAGGCAAGGCCTGCTTGGAAAATGTTATTACTGTCTTAGGATGCTTTATATAAACTTATTGGCTAAATGACAATCTAAAACTGTAGCACCTAGTACTTTTGGAATTTAAACAAAATTAATCACTGATGATGGAGGAGCAATATTTAATCGGATGTTCAGTGGCAAATAGACAAATTCTGTTAATAGCAATTATTTTGAACTTCTTCAAAAGTTTCATAAACCATCAAGTAACTAGAATTTTTTCTCCTCTTTCAAATTTTAGGAGAAAGTGAATAGCAAATTTGAAGGAAGCCATCCATTCCAAATGTACCTAAAAAAAAGCCAACTTTTGCTGAAGAGTTTATCCTGTCTGTCCACAGCCCTGTTTCCATTTCTTGCTTACATTATATGAGAAATGGCCACTAGAATCATGAAAGAATTTCATTTGTGTAAGACAGACTAATGGCATTCGCTATACTGTACACTAAGGCAGGAAATTGACTATCATATTTATAAATACTCTTAATAAGAAGAATGCAAACAAAAAGGATTTTCCAGAGAATAATTCTCACTTAAACTGGAAATTAAATTAATCATGCCACGCTATTCACTAGGCACTCTGGTTAACTGAAGTTTTAAAGTAATAAAAAAGACATATTTTGGAGGGCAGAAACAAATCAGTGAAATTTCAAATAATTGATATGTAATTCAAAACGTATACATGCATTTTTTCTTTTCCTCCGCTATTCAACAATTCCCACTCCCCCAAATATAGAATTCTATAAATTAATATAGCCTGGTATTTTTAACTTGTCACCTTCTCACCCTTTCTCTCATTTTTTGTTAGGATTTAAAACTAAAACCTTTTTAGATGTTCTATTATTAATAGCAATAATAACCAGCATTTATGCAATGCTTTAAGATTTGCAAAGCACTTGGCAAATATTTTATCTTATTCTCTTAACAACCCTTGGTGTCAAATATTGTTATCCACATTCTTATGGATGAGGAACTAAGGTAAATAAAGGTCCAGGGCCACATAGCAAGTAAGTATTTGAGGCTATATGATAATAATAACAAAAGTTTAGCATTTACATAGTATCTACTATGTGCTAAGCAATTAAAAAAATATTTTGTTTGATCATCACAACAACCCTGAGAGATAGGTGCTATTATTATCCCCATTTTATAGATGAAAAAACTGAACCAAACAGGTAACTTGTCCAGCATCACATAGCTAGTAAGTTTCTCAGACTGGATTTGATTCTGGGCTCAAAGATCTATGTACTGTACTATCTGGCTGCCCTTCATAAATGTAAAAAATAATTTTTTAAAACATATGATTATGTTTTACATATCACATTATACAACCAGTGTTACATAATTGAGAAATCAGTCAATGAGCAAGCGTTTGCTCTTGCCAGTCACTGTACTAGGTGTTATGGGTGCAAATAAATGAGATGGTCTCTGCTCTCAAGGAACCAACAGGCTGATAATGAGGTCATATGTGAAAAATGCTTTGCACAGTTCCTGTAGAAGGCCCTTGATAAATGCTTGTTCTTTTCCTTTTCCTCCCTCAACAAGCACTTTTTAAATATTACTAATCTTCCAGGCACTGTCCTTGGTGCTGGGAATACAAATACAAATCCTGGAGAAGAGAGTAAGCTGTCTTCCAATATTGGAAGGGCAGGCATGTGGAAAAAATAGTAAATGCTTTTCTGCCTAGCCCCAGAGAGCAGAAGGAGGAGCAATGGATAGAAGTGAAAAGAGACAAATTTAGGCTTGAGATGAGAAAAAAACTAATGATCCCAAAGTTGAACTGGCCATTGCGAGAGGTAGTGAATCATTGTTCCCCTTTCTTTGTGGTTCTTGGCAAGGATACTGGAGTGGCTTGCCATTTTCTTTTCAGTTCATTTACAGATGAAGAAACTGAGGCAAAAATGATTAAATGACTTACTCAGGATCACACATCTAGTAAATTTCTAAGGCTGGATCCACTGTACTACCTAGTTGTCAAGAAAGAAGTATAGTAGAATTGATACTTCTCTAGTTCTGGATATTATAGTCTGTAGAAATAAATGCAGCCTGCATGAATTAACTTTCTTGGCTAACAAGTCACACTTATTCTATATTGAGCTTGTAATTCACTAAATCTCTCAATCTTTTGGGGACAAATTGCTGTGATCTGCTGTAATGTATCCTCTCTCTGTCTCTGTCTCTTTGCAGAGTTGACTTTTAATTTATATTTAATGCTATTCAATTTCATCTTAATATACTCAGCCCAAGATCCTAGTCTGTTTGACTGAATTTTGGATTCTACATTACCACTATTCCTCCCTTCCAGCCTCTCAAGACTTTGGTTATGAAGGGCTTGGTGATCTTAGCAGAAAGCTGCAGTTTAGGTATGAGGCAGGAATGCTTAGGAATTCACATGGGCATATGAAGGTTCTTGAGCGCAGATTTGCTTCTTCCCATTACCTCCCCTAACCCATATGGGTCCCCAAGCCTAATCCCAGCCCTGGGAAGCCCTTTCCCTCTTTCCCCTTTCAGAGGACAAAGCACAGAAAGAATCTGAGATGTCATCTAGTACAACTTCACTCATTTTACAGATGAAGAAAATGAGGTTAAATCATCAGAGAAGTGACTAGGTGGCTCAGTAGATACAACAGTCAACATTGTGTGGATATAGGAAGCCTTGAGTTCTGATCCTGCCTGATACTTAGTAACGATATGTCCTTGGGCACGTCAACTTAATTTCTTTCAGACTCAGTGTCTTCATTTGTAAAATGGGAATTATAATGACAAAGCACTCCAGTATCTTTGCTGGGATCACAAAGGATCGGACATGACTGAAGTGACTGAACAATAGCTACCACAATAATAATAGTATTTACTTATATAGGGTTGTTATGAGGATTAAATGAAGTAAGATGTAAAGCATCTTACAATCTTAAAACATTATATAGATGCAAGTTATTAGCTATTTTTAAAGGAAATAAGTGACCAGCACAACATCACCTTGGCAGCAGTTGGTAAAACCAGGATTTGAACCCAGTCTCTCTGATTCCCAATTCAGTTTTCTTCCCAATTACCACCCACTGTCTCTTTAATGATTCTTGTTGATTGTTACTTGTCCTTCGTTCTTGAAAAGAATCATGGCATCAGGGAAGTGATGCTGGGACGTGCAAGTGAATGGGATTGAAGTGAGGGTGGGCTGTGCAGAGTCAACAGCTTTCCTTTCTTCTCCATCTGTGAGGAGGGCCATCCAATGGCCAGATACAGATCAAGCTGATTGGCGATAGCCCTGATGTAATGAGAGACCTTGGCTAAGATCTTTAACAGGTTTCAGTCTGACTGAGGCAATCTCCCAAATAAGACCAGGATATAGTGGAACTGGAGAGGTTCACATTAACTCCCACACTCTTGCAGCACCAACAGGGGCTCCTGTGATCCAGCCAAGAAGTAATGGAACAGATCTAGGGCTGTTTGAGCTAACTTCACCCTCAGACATTGATCTGGAACCCAGCTGTGGGCCCTTTGGGCAAGGAGGATATAAAAACTGTTTTAAGATTTTGGCAGAGAGCTCCTGAGACTCCAGGGAACTGCCTTACTGAATATTTTTAATCTGCTCACCAGCAGTTTTGGACTGCTTTCACCTTCATGGATTGCCTTTTACCATCAGGAGAATTGCCTTGTCCCTGGGGGCTGGGGAGCAGTTGTTTATTTGAACCTTTAGACACCATAGAGTCCATTGTACCAGACATGAAGAAAACTATAACCTAGACAGCACCTTACCTTATTGATGCTGTCATCTCATGTCACCATAAAGAAGGGTTTCCTGGATCCCCTTAGTATCATACAGAAAAGGATCAAGTACTTTTTCATTTGGGGATCATTGTACATATTGGATTCTACACAATTAAGTTTAAAGATGTATCTTGCATTTCCTCTGTACAAATACTTTAGCATACTGTGCAGGCGTGAGGTAACTGTATAGAGCAGGGGGTCCTCAAACTACGGCCTGCAGGCCAGATGCAGCAGCTGAGGACATTTATCCCCCTTACCCAGGGCTATGAAGTTTCTTTATTTAAAGGCCCCCAAAACAAAATTTTTGTTTTTACTATAGTCCGGCCCTCCAACAGTCTGAGGGACAGTGAACTGGCCCCTGATTTAAAAAGCTTGAGGACCCCTGGAGAGAATTGAGTCACTTTGTGAGCTCACCAAAGGGGAAAAAATGGGGGGAATTTGTATAAAATTCCAGATTGAGATGAATTCTTTCTTGCAGACTCTTTTAGGAAGGAGGTTTATAAGGAGAACAATGGAGAAGCAGATTTCTTCCCCTACAACTCACCTCCAAAAGTTGTAGCTGTTTTCCTAGTAGAAAAGTTCTGTTATTCTAGCAAGCAGAAAGACTACATAAAAATGTCAGAAAGAAACTACTTTCAAAGAAAGAAATAGAAACAGACTCACTAAAGGGATCTATAGGGGATAATTATCAGGGCTCTTGGTAGAACCAGATGACTGATTTAAAGTTATTGTTTTTCTAAATTCTGCAAAACAAAATGGAAGAAAATAGGAAGAAGAAAGGGAAGAAAAAGGAAGGAATAAAAGAAGGAAGAAAGGAAGGAGGAAGTGAGAAACAAAGGGAAGGATGGAAGGAGGAAAGAGAAGAGAGAGGGAGGAGGGAAGAAAGAGAAAAAAGAAGGTGGGGAAGGAAAAAAGAAAGGAAGAAAGGATGGGAAGAAAGAAGGGGAAGAGGAAGAGAGAAAAGAAGGGAGAAAAGGAGAAAGGAGAGAAGAGAGGAAGGAAAAAAGAGAGGGAAGAAGGAAGAAAGGGAGGGAAAAGAGAGGAAGGAACAAAGGAAGGAAGAAAAGAAAATACAAAGAGAAAAGGGGGGAATGGAGGAGAGAATGAAGACAGTTATCTCCTAGTACCTCAAATTTTTTCACTAATGCATGAAAATATCACTTTGTCTTGATAAAAACCATTACAGTATGGTACAGAGAAAACCAGTTTGCCTGAATCACAGAGTGCATGCAGGAAGCAGAGTACTGGCCCTCCAAGTTGAAAAGATGGATCAGAACCAGGCTGGGAAGGGCTTCAAAAGCTGAATGAGAGGAGCTTGTCCTTTAGAAGCAGGAGATATAAAAGAATAGTTAGGTGATAATTGTATCATTTTCAAGACTGGAAGATGGTGGAAAGACCTTGCCTCACTCAAGGTTGTCAGTTCTACTTTAGTTCCAGCCAGCAAGGCCTCTCTCTGACAGCTGTTCATCTGCTGACTCACTCAGATGAGTGGGGATGGCTTAATTCCTAAATGACAAGTGTCAGTGTTACAGCCAAAGACTGTGGCTTCCCTAAGTGGTGTGTGTGTGTGTGTGTGTGTGTGTGTGTGTGTGTGTGTGTAAAGAGAGAGACAGAGAGACAGAGACACAGAGAGACAGAAAGAGAGAGAGAGAGACAGAGAGAGAGAGAGAGAGAGAGAGAGAAGAGAGAGAGAGAGAGAGAGAGAGAGAGAGAGAGTCAGAGAGAACATAGAGACAGACACAGAGAGACAAGGTGTAGGTGAGAAGGATGGGTAGCTAAAAGTAACACAATTGCAGTGGAAAAAATAAATGTGTTTACAATTCTTTGTCTATTCCATTAAAAGAGCCCCTTCCCTTCCCAATAACCCTAGAAAGCATTCCACCCAGTTCCATAGCGTTATCAACACCAAACAGTCTAATGATGTCCTTTTTATGGATTCATCTTCTCAAGCTTTCTGAGTCTCCCCAAGTCACTTGGTCCCTTTGACACCATGCCCTCAGCTCTAAAATGAATACAGTCAATCGACAAGCCTTTATTAAGGACCTACAACAGAAAGTGATGTGGTACAGTGAGAAGGGCATGAGATTTTGCTGCCAGAGAGCTTGGTTTTTAGTCCTGGCTTGGCCACTTTTTACCCATGACTTTGGGCAAGGTACTGAATTTGGGCCTCTCTTTCCTCTTTTGTAAAAGAGGGTGATGGTACTAGATGACTTCTAAAGTTCTTTTTAGCTCTAAATCAATTGACTCATGATCTGGGCACTGTGCTAGGTATGGAGGTACAAATTCAAAAGTGAGACAGCCCCTGTTCTCAAAGACTTTACCCTCTACCTATGACCCCGAAGATCCTTTCAAGTCCAAGTCCAGGAGCCTATGACTCTTCCCTCACAATTTCCTGTTTGCACAGCAGTCTCTTTCACCATGTTTATTTATTTATTTTTAACATTTATTTTTTATTAATGTTTTGGGTTCCAATTGCATCTCTCCCTCCTTTCCCCCCTTTCTGGGATAGTAAGCAATCAGATATGATATCTGTTCATTTTTAAAGTGACATTTTCCAGTTGTCACAAATAGTTTGGTTACAACTTAGAAGTACCACAATGACAAATTCTTTAAGTATGACAACTTGAAAACTGTATTTGTATTCCCAGTGCCTAGCCCGGTGCCTGGCAAAACAAAAGATGCTTAATAAATAATTGACTTATTGACTGACATGTCCACACATAGGCTGGTTTTTCCGAACCATGACACATCTTTCCTCTCGTCCAGAGTCTTATTCCAAAACCTGAAACTGACTCTGGGGTGTAAACTATAGCTGGATCTACCAAATTGGCAAAGTCCAGTATGGGCTAGCTCATCATTTTTAGGTCTCCTATTCCAGAGCCACTCTAGCTAAGTGTGGAGGACTTCATTTGCTGGTTGGCTTCACAGAAATTAGCTTGGAAACCAAGACTTCTCTCAGGGACCATTGTACTATTAGAAGGGGTTTGTCATCTCTCTTTGTGTTAGAAGGCCTTATACTGCTGAAATTAAAGCTCCCTGAAATTTGGAAGGATTACAAGTAAGGACCATCTTAAAGTCTTCTCCTTTCAAACTCAAAGGTCTTTGTCTTCTTTTTTGTCTCTTCCCTAGACTCCCTCTCTTTTTTGCCTATATTTTGATATATTTTTAATTTATGAAATAAAACAACCATTTCTATAACATAGTAGAATTTTTAAAATTCACATAAAGCTGGTAATCTTTTACTATTCCTTTTCTTTTTTTTTTTTACTGATTAATTTACTAATAGTGTATCAAATAATGCAAGGGCACAATTATATATTCCAACAACATATCCCAATGAGAAAAATGATAGTCACCTTTAATCATCAATCTCATTTACTGATTTCTTAATACTGGAAACACAGTCCCACCATTCTGCTCTCACAAGATGTTTCTCAAAGTCTTTCTATTTTCAGATATTTCCTGTACTTGCTATTCCTTTCATAAAAAAGTTATCATATAAATTTGTTTCCTCCCTTCTCCTCCATAGAGATGGCTTCCATTTAGCACAATTATGTGTGTATATATATGCACACACATACACACATATACATACATATGTATACATATACATATATATGTATATTTGGTTCTTTCTTCATAAGTTAATTTGAAGTCTTTATAATAGTCAAAATGACTTAATTGTTCAATATCTTTACTTTTTGTTTCAACTTCTATATCTAACTTTATTTTATCAAGAGCTATCCCAGTTTAAAAAAAAAAAGCCTGGGATAAGTAACACATTGGCTTAAAAAAAGGGAAGCTGTACAATGCTGCGGTATGGAGTCAAAGAATTCTGACTTTTACCTTTCTTTCTAGGTCTCAGATATAAAATATGGTGATGAAATTCAATGATGTTAGAACTCTCTTCCATCTTGAAAATTATGATACTAGTTATAACTTAATAGGGAACTACCTCCTGAGCCCATTTCTTATGATAATGTTGAAGAGTGTCTCTGAAACAATCCCTACTATAGAAGAGGCTGAGGGATTTCCTTTTGAACATTCACAGTGACATATAAGGAAGGGACCTTGAGATTTAGGAGCATTCATATACTCCGATCCACTTACCACATGGGAAAGAGTCTTTTTGATTGGCCATGCAAATGAAACTAATTAAAAACAAATATTAACTAGAACTTAACTCTTTCCTGGCTGATTCTTCTTCCTTTGAGAGAAGAAAGGCAATTCCATGAGATGAGAGTCCTCCGAATTTCCTTTTTAAAGACTATGTCATATATGGTTCTTGGTTCTTTGCCTCGGTAATAGATTTAGGTGGAGATTGAAGGCTATAACTTTGAAAACTCAGGAGGAGATCCACTAGCAGATTGGGAAATGACATCTATATTCTTTGGGTCTGGAGCCAGCTATTTCAGTTTTGAAGCCCCAAGGAGCTATGAGTAATCCAGGTTAGTGGCATTCAAAGCACAGATACATCCAGTGGGGATCCTGCATTTGTATGTAAACTTGATAGGATCAATGTCATGTAGAAATTGTGTTAAGTGTGAGCTCACTCTTCCAGAGAGCAATTCCAAAGGATTAGGGTGGAGTTTGGGAGAGTGTAGCCTCTAGATTTTGAAGAAGGGATGTGTGTACTCCTTTTCTTGCTTTATCTTCAAAGTGAATATCTGTTTGTAAAAATTAATTGATGTCACTTATGTTAATAGTGTGAAGGAGCACACTGCAATGGGGGCTTAAGAGAGAGAACTCATTCCCTTTGGGTTACCTCTAGAACTCTGAGTGAGGAATGTAGTAGTCTTGTTTAGAGAGAGTGAGTCAAGAACGAATGCTACAATAATAATTCCATTTCCACAGCATTCTAAGGTTTGCAATGTGTTTTTCTTACCATAGCCCTATGAGGTACCATAATATAAAGTGTCAGAATAACTACGTGTTATGGATGAGGAAACTGAAGTTCAGATAAGTTAAAGTGGATTACTTGCAATGACATAGTCAATACATGTCAGATCCAGAACTCAAATCCACTTCTCTTGGGTTAAAATCCAGTACATTTTCTTCAGTATCACGACTATCTCTTTGGTTTAATTTTCATTAAAATGGAATTCTCTAGAGGATGTTAGCTAACTAAAAGGAAGAAGCCATCTTAGAAAAGGACTTAGAAAGGAAGACTTAGGGCTTTGATTAGGAAGACAGACAAACTGAGCCTGCTTTATGTTGACTCTTACAGGACCTGGAGGCAAGACATTAAGACTTGGAGAGAGCCCAGAAAAATACATAGAAAAGTTTTTCTGGGCAAAACTGCCCTAAAACATCATCTATTAATCATGAACTGGACATTTAACTCATTTTTGCCTGCTTTGAGCTTAAAAGCCGTGGGACATACATGTGACCAGATAATTCCAAGAAAAATCATACTGCTTCTTTTGTGACTGTGCTAGTCTTAAAATCTTAATTAAAAGTTTAATGTCACTTTACCTAAAGTGTCAACATTTCCTTTAGGCTACTTGGAACCTCTCTACTGAGGCTTACTTCCCACTTGGCTAGCAAAATCAATGTTGGTGTATTGATTTTTTAGATGTCAAAAGTGGATTTTGGGAAGAACATAATTGACTCCATCTTGTAATAAATTTGTTGTCATATTTCTTCTTCTTGTTCTTCTTCTTCCTTCTCCCCCTCTTCTTCTTGGTACTTCCCTTCTCCCAATCATTTTATACTTACAAAGGAAAACTCACAGTGCTTTGAATAATTCTCAAGAACTCACTTTTAATAAAAAAGTATTTTAATTAATTAATTAAAATAGGACTTTTAATAAATGACAATTAATTGATAAAGAAAATATTGTTTTCTTTGATCAGGTGTAAATGGCTATGCTAAAGACTTTTATTATAGTTCAAGCATTCTATTTTTTTTTGCTAAAATACATGTTTTCTGCTAAAAATATGTTTCCCTAAGAGCTTGACCAGGTCAAACCCAATCAAGTTTATAAAGCTGCCTAAGACCCTATCTGCTTTCATCCAAATTCTGGGGCTTATATATAAGTTCAGGATGAGAGACTATTCTGACTATATCTTAGCTGTGGAATTATAGTGTTTGTGGTTGTGCTTCATCCTTCATTCTCGAATAGGATTAAAGACATCAGCAGGGTGATGTCTTGAATTGCAAGTGAAATGGATTTAAGTGAGGCAGAATTATGCAAAGCCCTGAGCTTCACTCCATGTCCAGTGGCAAGGAGACACACATTTCCATCACCTACTGATGGTCTATGTCATATTTTTGGGTGGATCAATACTTTGTACTTTACTTTGTATACTATGTTGGCTTATTCATGCAGAGGCTAGCTAACATATGTCATATATAACTACACCCAACTGATAGTCTGCCCCTTCCCTCTTTCTTCTGGATAACTTAGATAATTGAGAATGAAGGCAAATTTTGTCAGAGCTATCCAAAAACTCACCTAACCCTCTTCTCCATTTTATTCTTTTCATCTAGAAAACAACTCATTCCTTTTTGTAGAAAGGCATAGAAAATAACAGAGTGAAGAAAGGACTGGACAGATCTATGTTCAAGTAGATTTTAATGATATATTCAAGGAGAAAAGGATGAATGGGAAGGGAGAGAGAGTAAAAGAATTAACGGAGAAATATAGAGTTAGAATGGGATTCAGAGACAGAGAGACTAAAATAGAGAAAATAAAATCTAGAGAATGAGAGAGGACGAGAAAAAAGGGGAAAGAAAGGGAAAACCAGAGGCAGAAAAGTGAAAAGGGAAGAAGAATGAAGGAGAGAGAAACCAATTAATCAGATTAGCCTAGTCCTTGTTTATTAATAAGGAAGAGTTCAAAAATGATCTGGGTGAAGAAAATTTCAAATACTACACAAATCTCCAGATTTCAGCGTAAGAAATACGGTGATACATTGTAAAGTCTCTTTGTAGTGATGATGATGATAGTAATGGTGACAATGATGATAATGATGATGAGGATGATGAGGATAAGGATGATATATGGAAGAGTAGATAGAGTTAAGACTGTTGGACCTTTAATCATGAAAACCTGAGTTCAAGTCCTTTGTCAGACACTAGCAGAGTGACCCTGCTCAAATTACTTAACTGTATGCCTGTTTCTGTTGGTCAAATTAGGGCAATATAGCAATTATCTCCAAAGGTTGGGAAGAGAAAATGAAATCCTATTTGTTCAGCACTTTGGAAGCTTTAAAATGCCTTATAAATGCTAGCTTTTATTATTACTGACAACAACAGCAATATTGCTTTCAGTGTGCTTACTCCACAATATTTTATATTCAGTTATAAAAACCACTAATTTTAGTTACCTACACAATAGTCTATAGGAGATAGAATATCAAAGAATACCACCAAATATTTGCTTGTCCCAGGACTCTTTTTAGATAGATTCTATGGAACTGAGATGGTAAGAATAAGATAATAAAAATAATAATATTCATATTGTTAAATCTTGAGGTTTGCAAAGTGCTCCAGAAAAGATCCCATTTGCATTTTGCAGCAACCCTGTGTAGAAAGTGCAATTATCATCTCCTTTTTACAGATGAGGAAAATAAATCTGAGACAGATAATTGTTGGCCCACACTTTTCAGATCCTAAGTATCAAAAGTAGGATCTAGAGTGAGGTGGTTCAGATTCGGAGTCTCTCAGTTTATTCTCGGTCTTTTCTGAGTTCCCAGTTTGGTCCTTTGAGGAGAGCTTTGTTTGGGATGTGTATTCTTTCCATGGCATGAAATGGGGGTGGGGATTGGGGAAGGTGCTGGCTTCACAGGTAAGCTGTATGAGCTAAGATTTAAGTTGGCAGCAGCTGTGTAAGATCACCCAGATTTACATTTTTCTCTTCAGCCTTGTCACTGCCTGGAGGAGGCACTGAATTTTTCATTTTTATGCTTTCCAGTCTCCACTGCTTTGGAGGCCCAGTTTTTATGCCCACATCACAACCCTTTATGCGTGAAATGCTTCCCAGAACACATTCTTCTTCTCACTCCACACCCACAATAAAAAAAAAATTATATATAAATATACCCACAGCAGACCACCCAACGGCTAAGTTAAACTAAGCATTTGCTTAACTCTTTGGCTTATCTTTTCACTCTTTGAACAAATGTACATCTCGAGCTAAGTAACCACTCTGCCGTCCTCTACATTATATGGATATTGATTTCTCTGCCTTATACACTTTCAAGCACTTTATACCTGTCAACTATGGGTTAACTAATTCCCCTCTTTTAAAATAAATTCCTTTTCTTTTTCATTGCTATTTTGTGCAAATACAAAGAAAATTGGTCTGTTGCCATGTACCCAGGGGGCTCTCAATAAATATTAATTGGTGAGAGTAGCAGTGATGATTTCAAAGATAAAATAAATATATATGTTTGAAAAACTCGATTTGCATGGAGAAACCCTATGCTCAGAGATAGCTTCTATTTATAGGATCCCGTCATACTGGGCCACCCCAACCTCCAAGGAATAAGGACCAAAAAGATAAGTTCTTACTTATTGTACGTCTTTCAAAATAGGCAATTTTCTGTAGAATAGATTGTTACTGAAACAGCTTTCTGTTTACTTTGAGTGGCTAAACTGAAATGTAAGACACAGAAGCCTCCTGCTCATTTTTTGGCATTATACTGATGACAATTATGCAAGTAATGACAACATCAGTGAATTTAGAGCTGTAAGGGATCTCAGAGATGATCTTCTGGGCAAACGTCCTTGCTTAAAAATGAGAATCTCCAAGGAAAGAGAAATAAAATCAAGATTTTTCTACCCGGAGAAGAAAAGACTGAATGGTAAATAGTAAGTATCCTCATGTGGATAGAATTCACATATAGCATGGCTGTGTCCCAGTAGCCTGCCTTTACCATGATGGGATAGTATGAGAACTGGACCAGGCTTTTAATTGGTATAGAAAAGTCCTGGTGAGGGAACTCCCTCTAACAATGGAGGTCATCATCTTGACTACAATTGAAATTTTTAGTAGATATTAAGTGACTTGTCCAAAATCATGGGGCTAGAGTCCAGATCCTTCTAGATTCAAGACTGGCTATTTCACTAGGCTGCACTACCTTTCATAGTAGGCACCAGCTAAATATTTCTTATTATTTGTTCCCATTCCTCAATTGAGTTATTTGGACTAATAAATGAATGTTTTCCATTTTTCTTGAAGAAAAAAAAATAAAAGGAAAACCTTAAAACTATAGGGAGAATTCAGTTTACATATAAAGTGTTAATCTCATTGGAAATCTTATTGCGACACCATTTCATGAGACAGAAATGCATATGTGATTTGGGGATTTTGATGATAATGTCAGCAGAACACATGCTTTAATAATAGAACCTATATAAAATATTTTGCAAAGCTTAAACACTATATAAATGTGTCATCGTCCTCTCTTCCCCCATCACTATCATTATTTTGAATTCCTACCAAGTTGATAAGATTTCATGTACGGTGTCATACCATCACCACCACCACCTCCATGACCATTTTGAGATCCTACCACATTGGCAAGGTTTCTTGTACATTATCATCATCCCCACTATCACCATGACCATTTTGAGATCCTACCACGTTGGCAAGGTTTCTTGTACATTTTCATCACCACCACCACCGCCATGACCATTTTTAGATCCTACTATGTTGGCAAGGTTTCTTGTACATTTTCATCACTACCATCAACATCATCACTATGATGATGAGGTCCTATAACATTGGTAATGTTTCAACTAAAAACCTAACTATGAACTACACAGCTTTTGTTCAAGGACCAGTGTGATAACCATATATCTAAAATCAGCCGGAGTCAGGAATTCAGGTTAGGGGAAAATCGTCGATCTTTATTCTCAGTGGAGGTGAAGAAGGATTGAAGGTGAAGGGGAATCAGAGGTGAAGGGGGATTAGCAATGTGAGCAGCTGTGACAAGGTGCCAGCCAGCAGTCTCTCTTTCCTCTTCCTTCTCCGCCCCCCTGCCTTCATGCACCAAATTCGTCATTTCCTATACAATACATCAGGACTTGCACAAAGAGGCCATTTTTTCTCCAAGCTTATATATTAATAGAGTATGGTCCAATTACTATTTAGCCTCATGTGCTTGGGACCTCAGAGCATCAACTCGAGCCTCAGCCCTTACAGACCAGCCTGAATTTGGAGAGGCTCATCCCTAAGTAGAACACCTAGGGATGAACAAACAGAATGAAGTCTAAAACAGTCTTAGATTTGGAGTCTGGAGACTTTGGTTTTATGCTGACCCTGGTATTTGTCATCTTTGTGATCTTGTGAGCAAGGAAAATAATGAGTATGAAATTATCTGACCTGGATTCAAATTCTAATTTTGTATTTTAGCATCTATGTAACCTTGTTTAAGTCACTTAATCTCTTGTGGCTGCAGCTCCTTCATGTAAAATGAGGAGTTTGGCTTAGCTGATGTCTAAAGACACTTGCAGTTCTGTAATTTTGTCACTAAAAGCTGACAAATTCATTGTTGTATCAAGAGACAATACCTTCACAGATGAAATCAGAGATTCTTGTAGTATATACTTAACTTGAACAAAGTGTATGATATGATAAGTTGAATGATAGTGTCCTGGAAAGAAGATGAGGAGTTGGGGAGGGAGTTAGGAATGAAGAGTGTGGGAAAGAAGTGGGGATTAGAGATTACCTATGATTTTTTAATATTATTAAATTAATTATTATTATTAAATCATTAAATTAATATTATTAAAAGAGTATTTATCAAAGGAATGCCCAAATGGACATTTATGGCCAACACAAACCTAGAAGTATTGAAAAAGAAACCTAACCCAAACCCAACAAATTATGGAGGCAACTTATGGGGAAAAGGCATTTAATTCCTTAACTGAACTGGTTTAACATTTTGGTTAAATCACTGCTTGGGAAAGGAAAACACACCTTTTGCCAAGTCCTTCATCTAGTCTAGAGGACAAGCTTTAGGTAAATGTTTATAATTTTATTAAGACCCTTGGAAAGAGCTAATGTCTTGGCTAAACTCTGACAGTACACAGACAGCCCTTGCCTTATGTGTGCCTGATTTACATTTTTTCTTGTATTAAAATAAGCATACTAATCTCTTCTTCCCTCTGTAAAGTGCTTGCTTACCCCTCAGAACCTTTCCACCCCATTTCCTCTTTCTCTTGCGTTGTTGTAGGCCATTCCCTGGGAATTTATCACAACCCTTTTGTGTCTCACCCTACCCCAGAGTTGTGCTTTCAATTAGCAGGACTGGGTGGTAAAATAAATGGCAGAAAGAGGGGAGGATAATTCTCTCTCTGTCTCTTTATGTCTCTCTGTCTCTGTCTCTCTGTCTCTTTCTCTGTTGAGGCAATGAGGGTTAAGTGACTTGTCCAAGGTCACACAGCTAGGAGGTATCAATTGTCTGAGGCCAGATTTAAACTCAGATTCTCCTTACTTCAGGGCTGGTATTCTATCCACTGTGCCATCTAGCAGCCCTGGGAGGATAATTCTCTTGTCCTTCCCACAACTCCCCAATTTCTGTTTATTATTGCAGCAACATGTCCATCCTTTATTCTAATCACCTCCTTTGTTATAGAGATCCTTCCTGTACTTTACTCATAGTTGTCATTTTCATCATGGGTTCTTTGAAGATGCGTTCAGGAAAGCTTGAGAATGATTTTCTTCTAAAATATAGATGAACAGCACATATACTACTTCATACCTTGTCTTCAATCCAGTCAAAAGGATATTTTTGTTCTTTCAACAATACATCTTCCATCTCCATGTATTTTCTTCAGCTATGCTTGGAAGACTATCTTTCTTCATCTGCCCCTTTGAGAATCTCTAAGTATTTGTGCATCTCAAATTCCATCTCCTAACCCTTCACATTGCCTGGATCTCTCCCCTGCCTTAAGTTGTCCCATATTTAGTTTAAAATTTTAGCACCTGTTTTGTTTCAGGCTACAGAATTCAAGCTCTTTGAGAGTAGAGACCATTAATTTTTATTTTTGCATCCACTTTGTAAATTCTTCTTGATGAATTCATTGCTTTATTTCTTTGTCTACAAAATCCAGCCATTACCTTGGGTGACTTTGAGATATGAAAAGAAAATGAAAAGATTTGGGATGGAGGAAATAGAATGGGAGAGGAGAAAACTTTTCAGTTCACTGATTTTCCAATTGTTATAAAGATTAAAAACAAAAACAAACCACCTCACAAATGATAGGTTGCAATCAACTGCAGTTCTCTTGGGGAGAAACTCTAGGACTTAGTCCAATTCTATTGAGGCAAGAAGAAACACTGGTTGGAAGCTATAAGTAGAGACAGCAAAAGAGAAAGTTGGAGGGAAGACAAGGGAGAACTGGGGAGCTTCAAGGACTCAGAAATGTCCCTAGTGTGTCCCATAAAGATAATTTCACTATCCCTCACCTTTCTGTATTCAGTCTCTATCCTAGGTAGAATATAACAATAGAAATTGGTATGTTAAGACTTTATTTTGTTTAAAATAGTCTTTGAATTCCTATAGTTATACACTAGAAACATAGTTAATTTATGACAAAACTTGGCACTTAATAAAAATCTCTGTGGATTTATTTCTCTTTCCCCAGAGTTTTTAATATAAAGATATTGTATTCAGCACACATTTTTATCATTTTAGAATTACTTTTAACATCTTTGGCTTTTCCTATAAGTAGGAAGTCTTAGAAATATTGACCAAGTTGAGTCTCCCTCTTCTCCCTCTTCCCCAATCCCTATCACACCACTATTCCTTCAGGCAAAGCATTTTATTTTAAAATTCTCTTAGTCATCATTATACAAAAAGCCCTCAAGGAGCTGACATTTTAGTGGAGTATGACAACTTGGGAAAGGAAGCTGAAAAAGAGGTGGTAGGGAGAAGGAGGAGAGAATGTGCTCTACTGTAATGTCAGGTGAAAGTGAGGAAGACGTCTATCATATTGGATGGATCCCCTCTGGTGAGCATCTGAGAAGACATAAAGCAAAGTCACACATGAGAGACAAGCAGGGATGCCCTGTAATCTATACCAGCCATGGGAATATCTAATTTGGTGAAATCCCAGATCCACTGGAAAAACCTTTTGTCTTGGAGATATTTCAAAGTCTGATTAGTTGAGACTGTCAAGCACATTCACTCAGCCCTCATTATGGTAAGATTTATGTGATGGCTTTGGGTCATCACTGTCCACTGAAAGATGTTGATTAGCTTCATTTTAAGGGAAAAAAAGATCATTGGCTGGAGCGATTTATGATCATTAGTGGGTGATGAAGATGCAGAACACTTTCTGTGCCAGGAAAAATTATTTGAACATTATCATCAAGTTGGTTGATCGTGTCCAAAATCAGATCATGTAAAGATGTTAGTTTTTGACAGTGGGTCACAGAAATATTAGCTTCTTTTTGATAGAGGACAGAGTATTCTATTTGGAGTCATGAACACTTGACTTAGTTTCTCTAAGCTGTTTCTTCTTTCTTCTTCCTGTAAAAGGACCCCAAGGTTCCTTCTAGCTCCTTCAGAGGCAGCTGGGTGGCACAGTAGATAGAATGCTGAACTTGGATGCAGGATTTGATGGGAGGTCAGATCTGGCCTTAGATTTTCAATGGCTATATGACTGGCCACTTAACTTGGCTGCCTCAGTTTTCTCAATTGTAAAATGGAAATAATAAAAATAACCTCACACTCTTTTTCTCAGGATCAAATTGGACAGTACTCATAAACATTTGGAACAATACTTTGCATATAGTAGGTGCTTAATAAATGCTTGTTTCTGTCTAGCTTTAAATCTATGTACTTGGGATCTTTTTTATTATTAAATCTCACTTCTGTAAGGGCTGAGGGCCTCCCAGGAAATCATGGATTAGCAGTAGTTATATCTATTTGGGAGTTTTAGTCTTTACCTACATTTTTCATTATAAAATTGTAAGAAGTTTAAGGTACAATTTCATTTCCTACAACATTTAGAAAAAGTGATTGGTTCCTTGAGGTCTGGTATAAGTCAAAGTGCAGCGTGGTCTCTAGGAGATATTCTCTTAGCTTTCAGCATTGTAAGAAATGAAATCTCCTTGACATTCCTTCTGTAATATTTCTTGTGTTAGAGATTCTGTCCACCTATGTAGATAGCTTGCTATCTCTTAGATGACCTTAGAGACTTGCTGTGCTGAAAATGTTATTCCCCTAAAGCCAATAAGATGAGGAATCTTTTTGAATTGAGTTCTTGATCCTTGGATGAAGGAGAGCCTTTTACAGCCATTTTAAAAGACTTACCTGCCTACTAGGAATTGTGAGATAGTTGTATCCCTTTTCCTGGCCTAAAAGTAGATTTACTTTTGGAAAATAAGCCATATTTTTATTTTTGTATTTTGTAGTAAGATGATATACAGTGTTCAGATAATGGGGGTACTTTTTGGAAGCACTGTATAGCATTTTGCATATCTTAAGGAGAGTTGATTGAAGGAATCACAATGAATTCAGTTGTACCTGGCACAGCTGTTGCCTCTAACTCCAAACAGCTGCAACCATTCACTCCAGGTGTACCTTCCCCATGTCCATCGCACCTCTGTAAAAAAGCAGAAAAGAAACTGTTAGAACTACAGAGAAGTTCACAGAAAGGTTGACACCAAAGATGTGTTTTTCCTTTTCCTAATGTGCTAATTTTCTTTCCACATTTATAAACAGCGACTGGTATAAATTTTTGGCAGGATTGAGCATCTGGGTTTATTTGCATCCTTAGTGCCAGTTAAGTGAAGTTTGGAAGCATTTCTTGTTAGAGTCCATTGACATAATGGCTTAAATAGGTTAGTGGAGTTTGGGAGTCACGGGTTTCTTTTTCATGTAGGAAGATTTTAAAAATATATGTTTCTCTAAGCAGGTACAGCTGGAGAACATATAGTCTGTTTGTATTTGGATATCTTTTATCAACTTCATGAACCAATACTTGTTAGATATGTGATTCTGAGCAAGGCTGTCTGCCTCAATTTCCTTAATTGTAAAATGCTGACAATGAAAACATTTACCTCCCATGCTTTTTGTCGATTAGATGTTTTAATATTTCTAAGCCACGAACAGTGTGTGGCATATAATAGGCTCTTAATATATGTCTCTTCCTTTCTTTTTTGTACCCATCTATAATGTCTAAATTTTAAGGAAATTTAAAAGAAGGAAGCATAGGACATCTTAATGTTTATTTGATACTGTTATAAAAAATTCTGTAAGTATCATTTTAACCCATAATTCCACTGTATGGCATATACCCAAGGGAGGTCAGACAGAAAGTTAAAATATATCCAGAACTGTGTACAGTAAAATAATATTTTTGTAGTAGGAAATCCCACTCCCAATAATTACAGTCAATGCCCATTGATTTGGGAATGACTAAACAAATGATAGTTTATGATTGCAATGTAATATTATTGCTCAAGGAAAAATAATGACTTTTGAACAATTTGCAGAAGCATGGGAAGAAGTCATGCAGAAAAAAAAGAATCATGGCTTTAAAGACCATTTTGTACAAACACCTCCTTTTATACTTGAAGAAACTAAGGCTCAGAAAGCAGAATAAGGAGGATTTATACACTGACTAAACTTATGTAAATAAAAAAAACACTAAAAATCAGTCTATCAAATTAAATGTAATGACAAACTTAAGTATGAGAGATGAAGACTCATTCCTTTTCTCAATAGAAACAGGAAGAGACTATGGAGGTGAAATTGATGATCAGTTTAAATCACCCCGTTATTGTTTTAACTTCAATGTTCTTTTTTGGTCTTCCTTTCTTTGTTCCTTCTCTCTCCCTCCCTCTCCTTCTCTCCTGTCCCCCATTCCCATTTTCTCTCTTTTCTCCCTTCTTCTCCTTCCCTCTTGTCTCTTTTTCTTTCTTTCCTTCCCCCCCTCTCTTTTTCTCTCTCTGTCCCTTCCACCTTTCTGTCTGTCTTTTCTTTCTCTCTGAAATAATTTTGTCATAAAAACAAATAAGGAATCAAAGTGGAAATTTATTGATAAAGGGAATTCTTGGACAAAGAAAATTGGTCTCTCAATCTAAGTCAGCACCTTCTCTGCACTTTGGTTGTCTGAGAAGTCAAGTTGTTGTTCATTTGATTCAATCGTGTCCAACTCTTTGTGATCTCAATTGGAGTTTTTTTCAGTAAAGTTATTGTAATGATTTGCTATTTCCTTCTCCAGCTCACTTTATAAAGAACTGAAGTGAATCGTGTTAATTAATCTGCTTAGTCTCAAAAGTTAAACTGAATTTGAACTCAGGAGAAAGCATCTACTTGACTTCAAACCTACTGCTCTATCCATTGTGCCACCTAGCTGCCCTGAGAAGTCAAGAAACTTGACCAATTTATACTGCCAGTTTGAATCAAAGGAGCAATCTGAGCACAGGTTTTTCTGCTTGGAGGCTAGTTCTGTATTTTACTATGTCATGTAATTTAGTAATTTAGTATTTATCTCTCTCTGTCTCTCTTTCTCTTTTGACCATTTTCTGGAAGAGATGTAGTTTGCATAAGATAGAGTCCCCATCATTTTATTTAAAACCAAGGGGAAAGAGGAGGTAGTGTAGCATAACAGATAAACAATTGGCTTTGGAACTAGGAAGATTCAAATTTAACTTTAACTTTAAAAAATAAAAATAAAAGAGTGTTAAATGAATTTTTCAGCAATGCTCTAAGATTTTTTTGATTTCATATTGTGGTTAGATTTAGTAATATCTCAAAGATTCATTACCAAAAGTATTTTTAAAGATACATCTGCAGTGGTTGGATATGAGTACACATGTTTGGGAGGTGAGACCAACTAGGCCTAATGTCCACAGCAGAGAAGAACAATTACCAAAATTCATGAATTATCATCTGTTTACCCTTCAAACAGACAAGCTAATTTTTTGATGGACTAACAGATTGTGCCTTGATTACAGGGCATTAGTGGCTATTAATAAATGAAACTGTGTTTGGGTTTGACAAGTATGTTTGAATTTCACGGGCCTGGCATTTCACACTAGGGAATCAAATTCAGTCAACACTATAATCAAATTCATAAAGCTTGACTTAAACAAATTAACATTTAGCTTTTGTGATTGAAGTATAAACAAGAAGATAGCTCATGAATTTTTTCAGGTCAGATTTTTATTGCCCTCTTGCAAGATTTACAGAGCAAAGAGCAGATATAATGTGGTCTTTAACATAGAAAGATCAAAACATAATGAAATTAAAATGAATTTCTGAGCATAAGAAGGTGTTGAACATTAGAGACCATTTTACAAGAGGAATCATCAGACCAATGTTAATTGTTCTTCCTTGTTGTTGAGGGAGTTTGGTCTTCACCATAATTTAGGTGTGAATTGTCACGTACTAAAGGTATATGTGAAATTAGCCAGGTGACACCCACAAAGGATGAGTGTTAATAGCAACGGAAATTACTCAATCCAGAAATTTAACAATATTTATTATTCACATATTATAAAGTACAATATTCCTCATCCTCTTCCTCTTCTTCCTCCTTCTCCTTCTCTTCCTTTTCCTTTTCCTTCTTCTCCTTTTCCTCTTCTTCCTCCTCCTCCTCCTCTTCCTTCTTATTTTTGTTCTTCTCTCTCTCTCTTTGTCTTTCTCTTTCTCTCTCTCTCTCTCTCTCTCTCTCTCTCTGTGTGTGTGTGTGTGTGTGTGTGTGTGTGTGTGTGTGTTTCTCTGAAAAGAGGAAGAAAAAGATGTTCAAGAGATATTATGGGGTTAGGGTTTGAAAGAACTTTCCAACTATTGGGTATGGAATCAGAGGAAATGTGGCGTAGGGAAAAGATCATGAATATATTTTTATATCAAAATGAAATATTTAAAGCAGGGACTTTCAAAAAAGGAAAAACAAATTGGATTAGAATCTTGACTTATTTCCTGAGTGACCTTAGACAAGTAATTTCCCTGATCTGGTTCTCAGCTTCTTCCTTTCCAATGAGGATCTCAGGCACCATGATTTCTTTCTTTCATTTCAGCTCTATGTATAACCAATTAAGGGGAGAGGAAATTGTTAAATATAGTATTAAGATTTTGATGAGAAGTTGGACAGTTGAAGTTGCCATAGGTATAAAAAGAGAAATATCTGGATGGAATAAAAGGATTGAAGGAAAACTCTTTAAGATCAAGAGATCAGAGCTTGTTTTCTGGCAGATGAGAAATCCCTAGTGAAGAAAGAATACCGAGGGGAAAGTTTTGTACTTAATATGAATGTGATGAATAAATATTGGCAAAGAGTCAGGATCCAGTGTCCTCTAAGATAAAATGATCATATATAATCAGGACTTTAGAAGAAGATGGGATATGAGATCACAACCTAATTTTAACAAGTAAAGAAACTGAGGTCTGATACTTGTCAAAATGGTCACAAGCAGTAGAAATTTAAGTTTAGAATAAAACTTACAGATTACCTTTTCTAAATCTCACATTTTACAGAGAGGAAACCAAGGTTGAGAGTTCAAGAGGCTTGCTCAAGATGTTTAATTAGGAGAACTCATAACTGAAATCCACGCCCCCCGCCACTTTCCCCACATTATGTTGAATCCAGCATGAAAATGAAGGAAATAAAGAAAATTTCAGGAGTGGTTCTGCAAATTTATTCAGGATGATCTCAAGTTGGGGGGAAGGATTCCAGAGAGAACGATATATGTATGTATAAATGGGGTTGGGTCAGAGAGGAATTCTGAGATAAAAGGAAATCTGTGATGGACTCTACCAAGTCCAACATAAAAAACTACATTATTCCTAAAGGGGAACTTCCTGAGTACCTCAGGTCTTCCAGAAACCAAGAACTTTGAATTATCTCTTTGGCAAAAGGTCTTGAGAGAAGTAGATGATACATTTGCTAAAGATCATGGAAAATGAAAAAGGTGCTACAAGATTTGAGAAGGGCAAATCTTGTCCTGATTTTCAAAAAAAAAAAAAAAAAAAAAGAAAAGAAAAGAGAACAACTCTACAAACTAGAGAGGTTAGGGAATCTGATTTCAATTCCTGGGGGAAAACTCTTTAAAGGGATGGTTGGTGAACATTGAGAAAGGGAAGTGGTAGATGAACTTGAGCCAATATGCCTTCGTTAAGAACCTTTCAGGTTGTATCAGAATAAACTTATTTTCTTTCTTTTACAAGATTATTAGTGATGAGTAAAGTGCTTTGGATGTAGTTTATCATGGTTTTTTTTTTAAGTTTTTGATAAAGTCATTTATACCATTTTTGTGAAGAAGATAAAAAGATATGGATTGGAGAATTTACAATTACTTTGGGTCAGAAGTAATATTAAAATAACAATATTAACTAACATGTTGTCCTTACTTTGTGTCATGGGCAGTCGTCCTGACCAATGCTCGCAGCAAGACTGTTGACTCTAGGGGAGAGAATGAGATCAATGACTTTGCACAGTTCTGCCTCACTTAAATCCAATTCATTTGCAAGTCAAGATATAACCCTTCTGATGTCATTGATTTTCTTTGAGGAAAAAGAACAAGGAACAACTATGTCTCATGAACTGTGCTAAGTACTTTATACTCATTATCATATTTGTCTTCACAACAACCCTAGGAAGGACATGTTATTATCCCCATTTTATAGAGAGAAATTCAAGTCAGATACAGGATAAGTGACTTATCCAGCTACAAGTATCTGAGGCTAGATTTTTAACTCAGACTTTCTTGACTCCAGGCCCAGAACTCTTTTCACTGTACCACCCATTGATTGAATAGCCTGACTCTAAAGATGAGTTCATGGGTCCAAGTCAATATGACAGGATAGAGTGTTTTAATGATCTGTGCTTTCTCAGCCAGATGACTTGAGTTCAACAAGGATATCACAGTCCTTTCTCACTCTTTTCTTTCTTAGTGTAGGTATCACTCCCTGTTAACCCTTTTTGTTCTGTTGCTTCCAGAGAAAACTTAATTCTCTTTGACAAAGAAAGAACTTCCTAAAAATTAAGCAACTCTATGTTTTCTCTTGTAAGTTATATCATTCCATCCATTTCAAAAAATATTTCTGCTCCTCTTTGATTCTCCTTTTGCTTTAAATTTGCTTTAAAAATCTCCAGCAATTCATATAAATCTTCACAAAATTTTGTTGTTCTATTTCTTATGACTTAGAAATATTTTATTGTATTCATTAATCAATGTTTTTTTTATGTGTGCCCCAAATGATGGACTAAGCTTTTTTGGCCTCTTCCCTTTTTGCTATTATACAAAATATTAATGTAAATATTTTTTCCTTATGGGAGCTTTACTTCGGTTTTGTAACTAGTTAGTGGGGGTGGAGGCATTTCTAGCAATGTGCAGTGAATTGGCTTTCTTAATAGACTTCTGTTTCTCAGAAAGATTGGACCAATTCATAGCTCTACCATCAGTGTTTTGTGCATCTATCTTCCCAAATCTATTCCAATGTTTTCCATTTTTGTCTTTTGTCATCTGTCAATCTGATTACTTCTGCTTTGAATGAATTAACTATAACATGATAAACCTTGCTTCCTTCCTTAAATACAGTATATATAAAACATTTTGCATTAATGTTTCCTGCAAAAAATAATAGTCAAAAAGCATTTATTAAGCATTTGCTACCTGCCAGGTATCATACTAGACTCCATTGTTAGAATCCACTCTTTTATCCATTCTTTAACTCTTTTAGGAAAAAAAATGTTTAAGCTATTTACATTTAGTATTCTCTTCATTAAATTAAGCATTCATTTTTAACATTTGTAGTTAAATTATTGTTCAGTTTCTTGATGGGGTAGGGAAGAAGAGTTTTAGAACTGATATTCTGAAGTGGACTGTGTCTTTGACATTTTGAAATTAACTGAAAAATATTGACAATATATGATCTCGTTATACATATGCTTCTTTATTATGAAAAACTGCATTTGGTGTTGGTTGGTGTTAAGTTGCCTAATATGAAACACAAGATAGGTAAAAAGTGACTTCCCCAAGGTCACACAGACAGTGACAAAACTAAAATTCAAATCCAGGTCCTCTACTTCTGAGCTCAGCATTTTTTCTTGGCTCTTGGATGGGTGAAATCAGTGAAAGTGCCAATAAGCATTTATTATACACCAGCTAAGTCCTGACTTTTATGTTGCTCCTGGACTTTGATGACTCAGGAGGATAGAGTAAGGCTGACAACTTTGTGCCACTCTGTCTTCCTTAAATCCAGTCAGATATCACTTGTGATGTCACCGGCGATGTCACTAATGATGTCACCTGAGATGTCACGGGTCCTTTTCAAAAACTGAAGGAGAAACATCAACTAAGGCTCAAAGCCTGGATTTATGCCAGGGTTGAAAAGAAAGTCAAATAATGATCTTTGATCTTAAGGATAAACAACAGGATAGACCATGTGAAAACTATATGGACAAACTATATGCAGAATAACTAGAAAATAATGGTGGGAAGGCACTGAAATTTTTGGGAAAGATTTTGTAGAGAGGGTGAGATTTTAGCTGGGATTTTAAGGAATATGAGGAAGCCAGAAAGTAGAGAAAAAGGAGGAGGATATCCTAGGTTTACAGAATAGCCAGCGAAAATGCTCAGAGAAGGGATAGCTAGGTAGCACAGTGGATAGGCTCTGGAATCAGGAGGATATGAGTTCAAAACCAGCCATGGGTACTTCCTGTGTGACTGGACAAGTCACTTAACTCTGATTTCCTGCCTTCACCCTACTCTCTGCCCAAATGTCTGGAGAAAAGAGATATGAATTTCTTTATTTGAGCAACAGCAAGAAGACAAGCAGCACTGAATTGCAGTGAAGTTAGGAGGATAATTGGAGAAGTAAGAGGAATCCAGGTAGTGAAGGGCTTTGAATGTTAGAGAATTTTTAATTTGATCCTAGAGGTGACACAAAAGCACTTGTGTTTATTGAACTAGATAGAGGGTGAATTTTCATATTCGAACATTTGACAACTCAGAGGAAGATGGATTGGAGAAAGATGAGTCAGAAAAAACAACCCATAGAAGATGATGGGGACAGTGCCAAAGTAGAGATGGGGACAAATACAGGAGTCTCATGAAAGTAAAATTGATAGGACTTGGCAATAAATTGGATGTGGAGGGTGAGAAAAAGTGAGGAGGTAAGGGTGACACATCAGTTACAAGTCTGGATGACTGGAATGGTCAATGCCTTCAATAGTAATCTGGAAATTGAAATGGGGAAAGGATTTGGAGGAAAGCTAATGAGTTCTGTTTTGGACAAGTTGAGTTTAAAATGTATGTAGAACATTTACTTTGAGATATCTAATAGGCAGTTAGAGGTGCATGTCGGGAGACCAACAGAGAGATTAAAACTACATAAGGAGATTTAAGAATCATCAGCAAAGACATGATGATTGAATGAATGGGAACTGATGAGATCATCAAATGAAATAGCAGAAAGGAAGAAGAGAAGAGAGCCCAGGAAGGAGTCCTTGTTGACCTCTGTAGTTATTGGATGTGATTTAGATGAAAATCCAGAATATTGAGACTGAGAAGGAGTCGACAGGTAGGAGGAGTACCAGGATAGAGTAGTGTCATGGAAACCTAGAGAGAAGATCAAGGAGAAGAGAGTGATCAGCAGTGTCAAAGGTAGCACAGAGATCAAGAAGGATAGGAATAGAAAGATTTGACTAGATTTGATAAATAAAATATTGTTAGCAACTCTGAAGAGAGTTTTGATTGAATGAAGCCCTCAGCCAAATTATAAGATTATATAAAATGAGAGTATAAATCGTGTTATTTAAAGGAGGAAGCAAAGTAATTTTCAAGGTCAGTAGGACCAAAAGAAAACCTAGCAGCATAATGGATAGAATGCTAAACTCTGGAGGCAGGAAAATCTAAGCTAAAACTGTGTGATCCTGGCAAGTCAAATAACTTGGTTACCTCAATTTTATCATCTGTAAAATGGAGATATGATGAGTACCTATCTCTCAAGGGTGTTATGAGGCACACATGCACACGTAAAAATACATGCACATATATAGATGTATATTCCTATATAAATATGACTATAGACATGCTATATATACCAATATAGGTGTATAGTTACGTAGTCTGTTGTCTATAGATGTAGAGAGACAGGCAGACACACACACACACACACACACAATTAGCTAGTCACTTATTTCTCTACCTTTTGAAGCTAATTTCTTAGATCTTTTTCAGTGTTGCCCTCAAACATTGCAGGGATTTTCATAGTTTTATTGAACAACGAAAAAAAAAAACCTAGGGAAAGCAGAGGAAAGCTTTGGAGATTCCTGCTCATTTGTGGATGGGACATTTCAATTGTGTAACAAAGCCCAATATAGAATAAGATCAAGCCTAGCAGCCTAAGCCCAGTGCGATTTTGGCCGGGACTTGCCTAGCCCTCTAATGAGATCACACTGAGGTAGACTGAAACTTCAAGGGCCCTGGGTGACATGTGTGTTTCATCACTCATCTGCCCACCGCTGCATTTATTAAAAACCCATAGAATATATATCACATATAGATATAAGTGTGTATGTATGTATGTGTGCACATACATACATACACACATTTCACACTATGGTGCCTGATGTAAAATTTCCCAAGGGCAATATTTTTTACAAAACCTGGCAAGATTTTTTGTTCTTCATTAGGTCCTTTATTAACCCACTGCCAGAGCTCTGGATCTAACCATTGCCAGCGTTTCAGCGATCATATTATCAGTAATAGCATATTTCCTTGGGGAGATGTGACTCTGGCCTCCTGCAGGTGGAAGACGGGAAGAAAGGGGAGGAGGAGGGGAGAAAATGTCGTGTTCACATCTTTTAGTGTCCTGGCTTCCAATACTCTGCACAAGAATCGGAAAAGCGAAGGGACCTCCTGAAGACATTTGTCAACAACAGAGACATGAATAACAGCTAATCCACTCCCTCTGTAAACTACCTCCTATTTATTTATTTTGCATTTATTCTGTTTATGCTTATATACACAAATGGCTTTTCCCTAGATAGAATGTTAGCTCCTTGGGGTCAGGAAATACTTCATTATTGTTCTTGTATTCATAGCACCTAGAAAAATAGAGCAGATACTTTATGCTTGTTGTAGATTAATTCCTATTTATACAATTATGTATGTGAATTATATATGCATGTATAAATCATATATGTACATGTGCATTGTGTATACAAATTCTTTCTGTATACACATATTATGTGTATCTATATATGTGTGTATGTATATGTGCACGGGTATATGTGTATGTTCATGTTCTCTCTTTTTATACATGAATTTATATATAAATATTCATATTTATATATAAATATATATGTATATATATAAATATATATGCATATATATGTGCATATATATATATAAATCTATCTACCTATATATATAATATAATATATAATATATTATATTATATTATATATTATATTATTATTATATTATATATATATATTATATATAATATATTATATTATATTATATTATTATAATATATATTATATTATATTATATATTATATTATATATAATATATATATAATATCTATCTACCTAACTACCTAGCTATCTAGGTGACCTAGTGGATAGATTGTAGGACTTGAATTCAGAGATACTTGAATTCAAATTCATTCTCAGATACTCACATGTGACCTTGAGCAAGTGACTTAATTTCTATCTGTCTGCCTCAGTTTCTTCACCTTTAAAACAAAGACAATAAGAATATCTATCTTCCAGAGTTGTAAGAATGTGAGGTCCAAATGAGATATTTGTGAAATATTTTGCAACCCTTCAAATACTATAGAAACATTACTATGATTATCTGTATGTATATATATCTATGTGTGTGCGTGTGTGTTCATGTACATGGGATACGCATGCATGTGTATGTATAATGTGTAGGTATATATATATGTGTGTGTGTATATATATATATGTATATATATGTATAATATACATATATATATACATATATATATATACATACACACATGCAGACATTAATTAAACAGCAAGTGAATGTATTTGTTTGGAGTTTCATGTAGCTCTCACGCCCTACTCCTGGAAAAGCAGGTTCTGCCAGTCATATGGACTTTTCTTCAGCTTTCAGGCTTTAACAGAAAAGACATGACTCTATAATCTGGGGATTTGGGCCATTTCAGAATGTGTTCTCCACCACATACACACAGAAGGGTGTTTCCTTCCTGTCTCTGTTAAAACCTCAAGTGAAGAGGAAGTACCAAAGTCTGAAGTTTAATCATCATCATTGTTGCTTTCCCATTTAGGAAAAAGGGACTAACATTACAGTAACAGGCTTGGGAGGGAACTGGAAAACCTATAGGATTATAAAATCATGGACCTAAATGAGAGGAGGCTCTTTGACCAATCTCCTCATTTATAGAGGAGAAATCCGAGGCTAGGAGACGTGGGAAATCTCAATTCCAATTCCTTGACCTTTAAAAATGAACAAGCATTTAATGGTGGTGGGAGAGGGGCCCAGGGCTCTTTCCTTCCTCATCCTCTCAAATCTGCTCTGTCACACAGATGGATGGAATTGTACTCTCTCCAGATACTCAAAAGTCTGAAGTTTGAGCTAGATTACCATTTCCCACAAAAACCATAGGGGATGACTGGACATATGTTAATTTAAAGTCTTTGGTTGACTGATCTGTTTAATAGCTCTCATTCATACCTAATTCATACTTTTAATTGACTGACTCATCCAACAGAAGTTTTCTCACTAGAAAAAAAGTTTTGGGGATAGAGTATTTTGTTGCTTAATTGAGGTAAGGTGATTGATAACTCAACCAACCTCCATTATTATACAGAAACATAGAAACTGTAGGCTAAAACTTTCTCTGTATATAACTATACTTATATTATTATTCCAGGGGCCATCGCTGGATTCATCTTCCAAAGTGACATTGATGTTAAACATTTTTTTTTGCATTCTTTCAATGTCTTGGCACAGTGTGGCCAGATGAAATAATATTTGTCAAAGCACTTAGTCTAGGGTCTGGCACATAATAAACACTATATAAATGCTTATTCCCTTCTCTCTTGCCCCTAACCTAATGGGTAGAGTTCTTTCTAGTTTGTCTCTGAACTCATGTCGATACTGAGCAAGTCATTTCCTTATAGTAGGTCTCATTTTCTTTATCTGTAAAATTGAAGGGATTATGCTGAAAGCGACTGACATTTTATATTCTTATATATAATAGATAGGGATGTCACTTTGAGTTTCTAGTTCCCTCCATTACTTAGATGCAGTTTGGCTTCCTGAGTCTCATCATCTAGATTTGCCTTGTAAACCAGGTAACACTTTTCTATGGTGAAATCATTTATTAAATCCAATAGACATTTATTAAGCATCTGCCATATGCCGGGCACTGTGTTAGATACTGGTGGTGAGGGGACATAAGGACAAAAATTAAACACTTTCTTTAATGGTTGGTGAATTTTCACCTTAAATTGACTGGCTTTAGGTTCAGTGCGATATCTTCAATGAGTTCTGGCCCATACCCCTCATTTCTACCCCTTCCAACTTTAGTTCTTATCAAACCAACTATCCCATTCCTGGTTAAGGGCTTGTTAATAAATTGCTTTAGCAACCAATCATCATTCTATTTGACTTTTCAGTCCTAAATACACCTACCCCCACCACCATTCCCCTTTACATGTAGCTTTTCTCAATTAAAATGTAATTTCCTTGAAGAAAAGGACAAGCTTATTTTTTTGCATTTGTATTTTTAGTATTTAGTTCAATACTTGGCATATACTAAGTTCTTAATAAATGGTTTTTTATTCATTCAGTTCAATATAAAGTACATACAAAATGTTTTAAGAGGGACAGTGTTAATAAGCAGAAGTGAGTGGGAATCAAAGGTTTCATCGAGGAAGCAAAATTTATACTTATATTCTGAAGGAATATATATATATTATTATATTTAGGAGAGGAAGAAGAGAGTAGATGAATGTTATTATTGTGGTAGTTATAAATGTTGAGATATCATTTTTGAAAAGTGACCAAAAATCAATGTCTAAAAAATCTGGATTAAATTCACTAAAATTTTGACCTCTTGACAGATTAAGTTTTTGCATTGTTCTGTAGTGGTAATAGAGTATGAATTATATGAAAAACTTTCAGATGATACTGAAAGTTCAGTGTATTTTCACTGGTAAAAAGGAAAGGGAGAGAGAGAAAATTGAAAAATGAGGCGGGGAAAGGAAGAAAAGAGGAAGAGGGGCATGGAGGAGGATAAGTGAAGGTATGATAAGGGTGTGTGAGAGAGAAAGAGAGAAAGAGAAAGCAAGAGAGACAGAAAGAGAGAGGGGTAGGGAAGAAAAAAGGGAGGGAGAGATGGAGAGAAAGCTATATCACTTCATCAATCTATTATTACATTGTTCTATCACTGCTAGGACTATACTCTTTAAAGTCATAGAAATAGGGGAAGCTCTTATTTGTGCAAAAATATTTATAATAGCTTTTTGTTGAAGGCAAAATACTTCTGCAAATTAAAGGGATGTCTCTCAGTGGAAGAATGGCTGAATAAACTATGGCATACCAATGTGATGGAGTACTACTATGTCTATAAGAAATATAGAAATAAGTGATTTAAGAGTCAAAGACATATAAACCAAGGCAGAGTAAAGTTAGCAGAATCAGAAAAATTTATACAATTTATGCTATATAACATCAATATTTTACAAACAAAGATTTTGAAGACTTTTATAAGATGAAAAATGAAACAAGCAGAATGCTATATAACAAATATAGCATAAAATAAATCAAAGCTATAAGATCTCTGATCAATACAATAACTATCCATAATTCCAGAAAATAGACGAGAAAACATGTTCTCATCTTCCAACAGAGAAGTGACAGATCTAGAGTGTAGAATAGGATATTTAATACATCATTCAATATCTAGATCTATACATATTGATTCAGATATTCACATATACGAATACATATATACGTAGATGAATACATGATAGGTAGAGAGATAAGAAAGATAGATAGATGGACAGAAAGAATATAGCCAATGAGGGAATTTGTTTTACTTGACTATGCATATATGTTACAAGGAATTTGTATTGCTGTTATTTTTGTTTTTTTTTTACCCCAAAGAGAGAGGAGCTAAGAGGGAAAAAAATAGACTTAAAAAAAAAAAAAGCAGTTAAAGGGCAGATAAGTGGCAAAGTAGATAGAGCACCAGCCCTGGAGTTAGGAAGATCTGAATTCAAATCCAGCCTTGGATACTTGACACTTGCTAGCTTTTTGACTCTGGACAAATCATTTAACCCTAATTGCCTCACCAAAACCAAACCAAACCAAACCACCCCATAACAAAAATAAAAATAGAGATGTTAGGAGTGCTATAAATGTGAATGGTTGGACATATTTTCAAATTAAATTGCCATATTATTAGTTTTGTATAATTCTTTTACATTTCTTTTTTTAAAACAATATTTTTCACAGAGTAAAAGTAATCTATAAATGTTTATAACGTAAAAGGAACAAGAGAGAAGGCAGATAGATGGTGTGGTGAATTTAGGAGGACATGAGTTCAAATACAGCCTGAGATACTTAACGATTACTTGCTGTGTGATCCTGGCATGTCACTTAACCCCAATTGCCTCCTTAAAGGAAAAAAAAAAGAACAAGGGAGAAACAGAAAAGAAAAAAAAAAGAAAGTGAGAAACAGGAAAAAAGAGAGAAAGAAGATAAGAAAAAGAGATAATAAGGAAAGGGAGAAGAGGACCTAAAAGAGAAGAATAGCAAATGAGAGGAAGAATAAAGCACAAAAATAATTCCCAGGCTGGCTTTGCTTTTAAACTTTTAGTGGAGTCCGTCTGTTTTGTCTGAAATTATGCTCCAGAGTGCCATCAGCTCATTCCACATATACAACTGAATGGGCATATGGACCCTTACCCGTGGGTTGTCTGAAATCAAAGGCCAAGAGGAAAATGGTTGTTTTTTTTCACTACTGCTTCCTTAAATCTCCAAGTTCCTTCAGCTCTCCAATGAAGAAATTGAGAGAGAGAGAAGACATGTCAGTATGTTCACACTGAGTTTGTATTGAAGCTGGAATGACATCCTCTCCATGCAATGAGAAAAACTGAAAATAGCTCTAGTTGACTAACTGAGTATAATAACCGGAACAACTCACTCTCAATCATAATGCAATTTTGCAAAAGATTCTCCACCCTCCCTGCACAGCCAAGTTTCCCATCCAAGAGCTCTGGAAGTGTGACCGTTTTGGAGTTGGTATAACTGCCTAATTTCTAAGGAAAGTTTGAGAGGATACAAGGTGGAGAGGTTTTTTCCCCAGGCCTGTTGTGCATATCAAAGTGTAAGTTCACTATGAGAAGCAAGAATATTTCTAAAATACACACCAAATCCAATTATTCACTCAATTAACAAGCATTTATTAATCACTTAATTACATTGTGCCAGCTACTGTGCTAGACACTAGAGATCCAAATCCAACTTCAAGATGGTTCCTAAAGATTACATTCAATCCATCCATCAATCAAGTACATATTTACTAAATTTAAGGTATATATCAATATTTGACATTATGCATGGCTCATCATAAACACTTACCAAATGCATGTTGATTGATTTATTAACTTACTGCACACAGTGCTAGATCCTGGGAATGCAAAGGCCAAAATGAGTTCCACTTTGCATTCAAGGAGTTCTATCAATGGCTCCCTTCAAGCAATGAAAATGTGCTAAGTACCTACTATGTATCAGGAACTGAGCTGAGCACCAGATTCAAAAAGACAAAAATGCCCTCAAGGATCCAGGAAGAGAATATAAATTCTATCAATTAAGCAAACTTGCTTTTATTCCATTATGAGCCCACCAAGGGTTCTGGTTTCAAAGTCAGGCTGCCTCCAGGCACTGGGGATATGGAAACAAAAGAGATATTTGAGGGGAGACAAGATGTAAAGAGATAAGAATGTGTGTGTATGAGTGTGTGTGTATGTGTGTGTGTGTGTGTGTGTGTGTGTGTGTGTACAAAAGAGATTGTTGGGTGAGGCGAGCTGTACAAGAATGTGTGTATGTATATACACACACATGCACATACATATACCCCATATATATGTGTGTGTGTGTGTGTGTGTGTGTGTGTGTGTACAAAAAAGATAGTCTGTTGGGTGAGGCGAGTTGTACAAGAATGTGTGTGTGTGTCCACATACAGACACACACATGCATACACCATATATATATGTAGCCAGCCGGCACAGTGACTAAAGGGTTGGGCTGACTGAATCAGGAAAACCTGAGTTCAATCCTGATTCAGATATTTATCAGCTGGGTGACCCTGGCCACATTACTTCACCTCCAGTTTCCTCATCTGTAAAATAGAGATATTAGAACCCAATTCACAGGGCTGACGCAGGCAATATTTCTAAAGAGCGTGAGCGTCGCAAACCTGAGTTATAAATATGCGCTATTATGTGCGTCTCCAAAATCAGTGCAAAATAGCATGGATGGAAGAGGGGGAGAGGGACGAGATTCTGGAAGACTTTCTATGGGAAGCGGCCGTTTGAATTCCGCCAGGCGCTGTCCAACTGCTTCTTTGCCTCGGAGGCCGAGTCGAATAGAAAGGGGCTCCCTCTTCATCCCTTTCCCTGGCAGGAGAGGAGGACCGAGGTTGCTTAGCGTTCGGGCCGATTTTCCTTCTCCTTGTCATTTACCCCACGTGCCACCAGATGGCTCATCCCAGAATGACCTCAGCTCCTTCAGTGAATTCCCAGCGGGCACAGGAGGTGAGAAAACAAATTGGAGCTTCCTGCTCCATCGCATTTCGGCGGCGGACTCGTTCATCCCTGCCCCACCCAGCCAGAGCACTGACTCGCCCTCCAGGACTAGAGAGAGAGAGGCTCCTCGGAAGCCTGGCTGAAGTTTCCAGGGCTGGGGGAGGGGGACAGATAGTTCTAACCACCTTTAGCCTCGGGAGATTAGGTAATTAGAAGATTATTGGCAGCTCTTTCTTCAAGCGCATAAATTAAATCCAGAAAGGGCTTATTACATTTCAAGCAAATAAGTCTGTGGCTTGGTTTAGGCAGCAACTTGCTGTCAGTAGAGAATGGGCTGGATGATTGAGCAGTCTATCCTGGAGCACTGGATGACGGCCTTTGCAAAGAATGCAAAAGCTTGGAAAAGTTGCAATCCCACTTTTTCTTCTTTCCTTTTCTTGCCCCAGCCCCCTCAGAGGCTGAATCTTTGCAGAGAAAATTCTGGTCAGGCTGTGGAAAGGAGGTGTCATGGGCTTTCTTCCTCAGGTTGAAATGAACTTTGTCACCCCGTTTAAATATTAAAAAATGTATAATTCTCATGATACAGGCAAATAGGTCATGAAGTGCCAAAAAAAAAAAAATCTGAGCTTTTTTTCCCTTTGAAGGGAGGCCCCCACAGTCTCTGTATATTAGTTTGTTTTACTGTCCAAATGTGGGAGTTCTCAAAAACCCAAGGCCAAGTAATAACTCTCCCAATCCATGGTTCAGATGGGAGATTTTCCCAGGGAAACCAGAATTCACATTCATCATTAAAACGATTTCCTTTGTTTTTATTTGGCTCCCTCTTTTGGTTTTCAAAGCTCTGAGTTAAAAGGGGTAAGGAAGTTTTCGGTTAGCTCAAGAAGGAAGGGAGAAAGAAAAGGTTGAATGAACAAGTGAAAACCTTTATTAAGCGCTAACTATGAGTCTAGCACTGTGTTATTTATATCCCTAGAGTTACAAATAAATTACCACAGATATACAATTCCTGCCTTCAAAGAGCTTACATTTAATAGGCAATGACAATTCACATAGATGGATGGTGGCTTGGGAAGTCACTGGAAGTGATGAGGGCAGTTAGGGGAGTCGATTGAAATGCCCTTCCTAGAAAAATAATCATACTATTGTTCCCAGAGTAAGAGGAGAAAAAGTGGTGATTGTAGGATTCTGTAGTAGGGAAGATGGTGAGAGGACCATTGGGGTAGGTGGCAGTGTGGGATGAGAAACACAATTGGGACACAAGTCCATCTAGGGGAGTTTGCCCTTACTATCTCTTCAGGGTCACTAGGTCTCAGGAAAATGCTCCAAAACTGAATATCTCCTGGCCATCTGAGGCCCACTGATTAATTTCTTTCCCATTTACAGCAAAATCTTAAAAAGGTCAAGGTCTCCCACTGTGTCCCAGGCTGTTGCTAGATATCTTGACTTGGTGTCTTGCCACTGAACTCTGATCACTTTGGAGGAGAGAGTGAAGCTGATGACTTTGCACAGTTCTGCATCCCTTAAATCCAATTCACTTGCAAGTCAAGATCTCACCTTCCTGATGTCTTTGGTCCTTTTCAAGAAGGAAGGATGAACAACAACATAGAGCATAGGAAAACACGGCAATCATTAGATACATCACTGACTTTGGAGTCATTGTCCTGACTGTTTCTCCCTAGCTATATAATCATAGGACAATCTCTTACCTTCTCTGTTGTCTCATCTACAAAATGAGGAGATTTTACTGGATGACCAGTCCTAAATCTTATTACAACTCATTTCCACCATTGACTAGATACAGAAAACTGGACAAGTCAGCTTTTTGAGTCTTTCTTCTGGAGTGAAATAAGGAGGTTTCCTATAGGATCAAAAGAGAAAACGCTACATGAGGCATGTAGCATGACATGTCATGTGCATTGTTTGTTTCTCCAAGTAGTATTTGAGCTCCTTGAGATAAGGACTTTTTTACTTTTCTTTTTGTATACAGCACTTAGACTATAGTAAATGCTTAACAACTAAGCATTCATTCATTCATCATTTTATAATGAGCAAAAGCTATACGATATTCTGAAAAACTGTCTGTTGTCATAGTTATAATATTTTTACATTGGCCATGGCTAATATTAGTGCTTTACCCAAGGACTAAATCAATCCAACAAAAATCTATTAAGTGATTTTTAATTTTAACTCAATACTTTATTTTTCCCCAATTACATGCAAAAACAATTTTAATATATTTTTTCAAATTTTAAGTTCAAATTTTCTCCTTCCCTCTTTCCCCCCTTCTTATTGAGGCAATTTAACAAAAGTTTTACATTTGGTCCATTTAAGTCATGCTATGGAAAAAAAAAACACACAGACTAAAAAAAACCAAAAAAAAAAAAAAAAAAAAAAAAAGGAAAAAAGTATCTTCATTTGTCATTAAAGTGCCCTCAATTTAGGTGGCTATTTAAAGATAGGTAGGTGATGCAGTGGATAAAGTTCTGGGCCTGGAGTCGGGGAAAACTTGAGTTCAAATCTGGTTTTAGATTGCTTATTTCCATTCTCCCACTGTGTTTTTGGCACTGTAATAGTCTCTAGGGATGCAAAAGGGAAAAATAGCTTCTGTCTTAAGGAACTTGGGGATGGAACATTCTTCCTCTCCATCTCCCTCTTCTTCTCCCTCTCTCCCTCTCCCTCTTCCTCTACTCTCTGTCTCTCCCTCTCTCTCCCTCTGCCTCTGCCTCTCCCTCTGCCCCCTCCCCCTCTTTTTTCTGTCTCTCTCACACACACACACATCTGAATACAAAGTTTATATAAAGTAATTTCAAATGTAAAAAAAGAGAGACAGAAATGGAGTGATGAAGAAAGGCCTCATGTAAAAAGCTACACCCAAGCTGGGCTGTTTTTTTTTTTTTAACTTCTTTCTGGGAAAGCTAATGGACAAAAAGATTCCCCTGGGAATCTTTACCCCTTTGGTATCCATATGAAAGTTTGCAGAAGTTTTATATAAATACAGTTGAGTTAAATGCTTTTTTGTGACATTATTACAATCAATGCAAAAGATGTTCTTTTCCTTGAACATCTATCATTTTCAAGGTACTATGGGAAAGTTAAGGGATAGAAAAATGTAAGTTTTGAATTTAGGAAGAGACTTTGGCTCAAATATTTCCTCCCATACCTACTAGCTGTATAATCTTAGGCAACTCATTGACGAAAGTATATTTCTTCTCCTCTAAGAGCATTTAACTTATTGTAGTGAGGATAAAATAAGGAGAAATATGTGGGCTTTTAAAACCTTGAAGAACTATGTTAATTATTAGCTATTACTGTTAATTATTATTATTACTATAGAGATAACTATGAGGATGGGAGGGAGTTACTGAATCCATTCCATTATCCCTATCTCAGCTGATGATCAGGACCTGAGGCATGGAAGAATCAGTCAATCAGTCAATAAGAATTTATTAAAATGTGCTTGCTATGTACCAAGCACTGTGGTAACTTCTGGGGGTGGGGTACAAAAATGGCAAAAGACAGTCCTTGCCCTCAAGGATTTTGTAGTTTAAGGGAGGAAGAAGCATGTAAACAGCCATGCACAAACTATACACAGGATAGTTGAGAGGTAATCAACAGAAGGAAGGCAATAGAATTAAGGGTCAATGGAAAGACTCCCTAGAGAAGATGGATATTAACTGATATTTGTAGGAGGCTGAGGAGATCATGAAGCAGTAACAAGTAGCCCTTCAGGAGTGGGGACAGCTAATCAAACATCCAGTTACACCCAGTGTCTGGAAAGAATTAGAGATTAAAGACAGTCCAGTTTTAATCAGCCACAAAGAGTCCAACGGGTCAATAGCCCAAAGCCAGAAGCAACTTCAGACAAAGCAGAAAATGGGGAAGGTCATGGGAAGGCTTAGGCTACTTTTCAGAGTTTTTCATATTGAACGAGAAAGGCAAACTTGAAATCTTTTAAATTAAGATGTTTTGGACTAGACCTGCCCCTCTGTCTTCTAAATGAGGTACTATTGTGAGTAAGTGAATGGAAAATGTTTATTAATCATCTTTTGTGTACCAAAGACTATGCTATGCACAGAGGATAAAAAAAATAAAACTATCCCTTATTTCAAGGAGTTTTCATTCTACTTAGGCTTTACATGTCAAGGCAAGTTTGTATTTTATCTTATAGAAATTCTTAAGCCAGGGAGAACTGTGAGCCTTAGGAAGGTTATTTTTGTAGTTATGAGGAAGACGAGTTGGAAAGAGAAGAGCCTGGAGGTAAAGAGACCAGTTAGGGGGCAATTATTATAATCTAAGTGAGAAGCAATGAAAATCTGGACTCCAGTGGTGGCCAAATGGGTAGATATGAGGATGTGGTCTCTAGAGATTTATCAGTTAATTGCTCTGAATTGTCTCTTGGTTCAGGCTGCGTGGAGTTGAGGCTGAAGTAAGGCAGACCAAAAAATGTTCAGATGAACTTGTAAAGAGACTATATTTGTTCTCCCAGGGTTCAGTCTACTTTACCAATAGACTCTCGGTTTGCTGTTCATCTAGGAAATAGATTCACACAATGCTTTAGGGAAGATTATCCAACATCAAGCTTTTCAAAAAGTCTGCTTCTTTCTCTTAATCTTGTTTGAAGTGATTTCCACTTTTAGTTCTTTGATTTTTACAATTCTTTGCCTTTCCTTGGGTAATATCTATCAGTCACCAGATACAACTAGTCTCTTGACTGGATGAACAGGTTAGATATTTGATAGGGTCTGAACCATAGTAATTGTCATTGAAAAGACCTTTCAGTTCAAGGGGAAATTCTGTGAGGCTCTATTCCTATTACTCTAATTCAGGAGCCCCTACTGTTGTGTTTCCCTTAACAATTCACCTATTTAGTTTTTACCAAAGATATATACTAAGATGGAATGGTACAGTGACTATAAAAACAAAACTCCCCCAATCCTAGAGCAGACTGCAAAAAATGAGCACAATATTTATTGGATGAGTTGGCTTAAACGCAGAGCATTATGGTAGTGATTTATGAAGGTTACTGGTACAACAAAGGCAAGTTACAAGTGTTACTCTAGGGCCTGGAAGACTTTTCTTTCTTTATGGAGTACTGTACAGTTCTATCTGGCATCATATTTATATCAGGTTAGTTGTTCATTTGGATCTTCCTGAGGGTCTTCTTCTGTTCACAGCCTGATGTTCTTCTCTGTTTCCACGGATCATAATCCTTACAGCATAACACATGAGATAACTTCCACCCTTGGAATCTCTATAGATGCGTCTTAATTGTGTCTCAACTCTTTGCTACATGTGATGTCTCCTACTTGTCAAGTAGCTCCTATTTAAAGTTACCTGGTTGATATCAGATGTGGGAAAAAGAAGAGAAATTCCTTCCTCCCCTCTGCAGGAGTCTCCTTCAGAGGCAGCTCCCTTGTGTTCCAGATTTTCCCCTCCTTCCCCCACCTCCTCTCCTAGATGGCAAGTAATCTTATATATGTTAAATTCTTCAATGCAGATCTTTAAAGCCCTCAGAATCCAGGCCAATGTGTATGAATACAAACCTTATAAAGAGATCAGGGTATAGATCATTAGTTTTCATTTCATAAACATTTTGTGTTTATGGGACACTAATACATTGTTGGTGGAATTGTGAACGGATCTAGCCATTCTGGAGAGCAATTTAGAACTATACTCAGAAAGTTATCAAACTGTGCATACCCTTTGATCCAGCAGGGGTTCTACTGGGCTTATACCCCAAAGAGATCTTAAAGGAGGGAAGGGAACCCACATGTGCAAAAATGTTTGTGGCAGCCTTCTTTGTAGTGACAAGGAACTAGAACCTGAATGGATACCCTCCAAATGGAGAATGACTGAATAAACTATGGTATATGAATGTTATGGAATATTGTTATTCTGGAAGAAACAATCAGAAGAATGCACACTGGAGAGACTTATATGAACTGATGCTGAATGAAATGAGCAGAACCAGGCGATCTTTATACATGACAACAACAAGGTTATCTGGTGATCAATTCTAATGGACGTGACTCCAACAATAAGATGATTGAGGCCAGTTCCAATGATCTTGTGATGAAGAGAGCCATCTTCACCCAGAGAGAGGACTGTGGGAACTGAGTGTAGTTCACAACATAGCATTTCCACTCTTTTTACTGTTGCATTTTATTTTCTTTCTCATTTTTTTCCCTTTCCCTCATTTTTCTGACTTTTCTTGTGTAGCAAGATAATTGTATAAATATCTATACATATATTGGATTTAACATATATTTTAATGCATTTAACATATATAAGATTACTTGCCATCTAGGAGAGGAGGTGGGGGAAGGAGGGGAAAATTTGGAACACAAGGTTTCGCAGAGATCAATTTTGAAAAATTATTCAACTATTTAAAAATTGATTTGCTGAATTTGTATAAGACTTTATATTTATAGCTGTTAAATTTTACCTTATAATAGTTCTTTTTTAGTTCATCATTTTAGTTCATCAATAGCTTTTGGATTCTGATTCATATTAAACAGCACAGATTCAAGCCCAGCTTTCTGGGCCATAGTATTGGAGGACTTCCTCCAGGATTATATGACTCAATAATGATTTTTCTTTGGGTATAGTCATTCAACTAATTTTTAACTCATTAAGCTAAATTTATTATCTATACATATCTCTCCACTTCATCTACAAGGAGAGCAGGAGAGACTTTCTTAAATGCTTTGCTGAAATCTAGGTAAACTAATTTCATCCAAATTTTTGAGACTAGTTTATTAATCCCTCAAACTTTATTGGCTGGGGTACCTCAGAGACTGCTTCTTTCTCTATGTTGAATTCTTCCTAATCAGCTAGGATCACTTAGGTTCCATTCCCCCCCATCTCCTTTCTAAAGTTAGGCTCCAAGTCAAAGTAAATTATTGTAGTATCAAATACTGAGCCCTATGGAATTTTCTTCTATTTGAGAAAAGTTCCCTAAAGTCCTTCTGTGGGACTATATTTATGTAGACAAAAAAAAAAGTTGGTTTCTGTGTTTCCCAGAGGGCATTGGCAAGATTTGGTTGAAGTTTTGTTTAAGATCTGTAAAGAGTTCCTGGCATTGGGTCAGGAAATGGGCCCTTCAAGAAAAAAAATCAATGAACCAATCAATAGAATGAATAAATTGTTCCATTAGCTCTTTCCCGGTCTCTTGAATCTGGGTGATGGTTTGTACTTGTTCTTTGTTGTGGTTTTTCGTGGGAGTTAAAGAAAGCTGTTGCTTGTCTGTTTTGAAGACTTCTCATATCCAGTGACTGCTCTTAGACACGAGTGATGTTTAAAGGGCCTCTCAGATCAACTAGACTGTTTTTCTTCTCTAATAGGAGAGTTTTCTCCTCAGGAGGAGAGTTTCTGCTACTTTTCTGGGTATGAAATTCCATTCCATCCAATTTATCTGCTATTTGATGGCTGCTCTCAGATCTATTGCCAGAAAGACAGGAGTGTTAACAATTTTTCCCCTTGCATCTTCTTTAGCTGCTTTTCACTACCATATTCTTCTGTGCTTAATCCCTACCAGACTCTTGACTTAACAGTGGTACATGGAGTGGATACTTCTCCTGAAATCTTGAAATAATCATGAAAGGGAAGGGTGGGAGGAAGAGGTGAGAAGGGAGAAACAGAGGGGGAGAGACAGGGGAAGAAAGGAGGAGAATAAAGGCGAGAGAGAAAAGGGGAGGCAGGCAAGGAGGAAAGGAGTGAAAGAGAAACAGATAGACAGATATTAAGATTAGCTATTAAAGGCAAAAAACCTTTCTGTACTTGAAAATAATAACTCTCCAAAGACCACAAGCCCTCCAGAGGAGTATGCACTCTGGTTTTAATATTTCTTTGAAAACCTCACTGAGAGAAGGTAGCTAGAACTTCTTAAAGGAAGGATAAAGTAAAAATGAGGTTAATTTTTAGAGGAGGAAGAACAAGTACCATTATCTTACTGAGACTTAGCTGAAGCATTAGAAATTGGAAGAACATTTTTTTGGTGAGGATATACTCAATTATTTTCTATGTATCTATCTTCTTTGTCTGTTTTTTCTCTCTCTATCTACCTAGCTATCCTGTCTATTTATCTATTTATATATGTATATATCCAATCTATCCATCTATCTTATCTGTCTGTTTATTTAGAAAATAGTTGTTTGCATGATTTCTCTCCCATTAAACTGGGAGCGCCTTGATGGCTTTCCTTTCTTTTTATTTTATTACAGTGGCTGGCACATAGTAGGGGTTTAATAAAAGCTTATTGAATTGGTTTGTTATCTTTATTGTTATGGAAGAAGAAATGGATACTCAGAAAGTTGATGTGATTTTCCCAGGGTCACATAGCTATTAAGGTACGAAAAATATGAAGGACAAAAGGCAGAAATCCAATCCAGTTCTCTAGTGACCAAGTCTGGTGCCAGCATCTTCATCATTCTACCGTCTGTGTAGCAAATAAATGGTTGAATATTAGATATGGGAATTTAGAGGCTGGAGAGTTCAGTGGGCCAAATTGATCAGAGAAGACTGTGGAGGAAGTAGCTTCTCAGTTGGGTCCTAAAGATAGAAAGAATATAATAGGCAAAAACGATGGGCTGAATAGCAATTGAAATAACATTGGGGTGGAAACATACATGTGATGTGTGATACAAACCAAAATGGACTACTTTGTCTGGAGAGAAATTATGTAGGGGAAGTAGTAGGAAGGATTAGATGGAGAAACTGGGCTCAGATTCTAAAAACCTGAAATCTCCCTTCCAATCCAATCTAAACCAAACCAACAAATATTTATTAAATGCCTAAGAAATGCCAGACATTGGCGTAATTCAGAAAAAAATTGGAAAGACTTACATGGACTGATGCTGAATGAAGAGAGCGGAACCAGGAGAACATTGTATACAGTAACAGCAACGTTGTGTGATGATACACTATGATTGACTTAGCTCTTCTCAGCAATGCAATGATCTGAGACAATTCCAAGGGAATTGTGATGGAAAATGCCATCCACATCCAGATAAAGAACTATGGGGTGTGAATGCAGATTAAAGCATAATATTTCCCCTTTTTTCCTGATGTTTTCCCCTTTTCTTTCACAGCATAGCTAACATAGTAATATGTTTGAAATGATTATACATGTATAACCTTTGTCAAATTGCTTGCTGTCTCAGGGATGGGGAGAAGATGAAGTGAGGGAGAAAAAATCTGAAAGATCAAAATCTTACAAAGATTAATGTTAAAAACTATCTTTACATGTAACTGGAAACAAAATAGGATATTATTCAGCAAAGAAAAAAGTGCCAGGTATTTTGATAAACACCGGGGACGCAATTAATAAAAAGAAAGACAGTTCCTGCCCTCAGTGAGGAAGACAATACACAAAAGAAGGCAGGAAAACAGGGAATGGGGAGCTGGGAGATAAGGATAGATCACCAGATAGTAGTCAGCATGAGGGCACCTTGTTCCATTTATTAAGGCACGTGAAATGAAGAGACAGGTAGTACAGCAGATGTAAGGAAGAGTTCTCACTTTCATTTCTTGTGATGTCTAACTCAAGCACCACCTTCTACATGAAACCTTTCCCGACCCACCCAAATTCTTAGCACTTCTCTGGGATTACTTTGTATTTACTTTGAATATATTTTTATCTTTTGTAAATACTTCATATTTACTTTTGTCTATATTTTTGATTTACTAATCTGTGTACATGTTGTTTGACCTCAACATTATGGTGTCTACATTCAGGACTTGGAATCAGAGAACCTGATCAAATCCAGTTTTAGTTACATTTTAGCTTTGGGTTAGTCACTTAGACACTCTCTGCCTCAGTTTCCTATACTATAGGGATATTTACAATATCCCTATTACATTAATTTACAATTAATAGGGATAATAATAGTACCTACCTTCTAAGATTGTTGTAGAGATTAAATGAGATAATCCTTATCAAAAACTCTCTGCAAACCTTTATATTCTATATAAATGTTAGCTATCATTGTTATTAGTAATGGTATTATTAGTTATTAGTATCACTCATAACATAGTTAGTAGTAGTAGTTGTAGGAGGAGGAAAAAGAAGAGACAGAGGAGGAAGAAGAATAGTGATAGATTTGAATGTAAGTTGCTTGAAGGCAGAGGCTATTTCATTTTTTTCTTTATATCCTCAGTGCCTGTCATCTACTAGATATTTAATAAGTGCTGGTTGAATTGAGTTTCAGCCTGGGGAGTTCTTTGTTCTGTAGACATGGACATGTTTTGAAAGGTTTTGAGTACGTGTGCATGTTTGTGTGCATGAATGTGTCATGTACATGTGTGTATAAATTGGGCTATCAGGATGTCTAATAGTCCTTCACAGGGTGGATTGGTCAGAGCCAATCAGAAGACTTGTCGGTGTTCAAGTTCTTTTTCAATCGCTTCTGAAACATAAAAGAAGCACGGAAGAGATCATTCTTTGGGGTGGAATACTGAGCTCAGGCCAAAGTCCTTTCCCAGAATTCCAACTCAATTCTTTCTTTAGACTTGTCTATATCCTCGACAGCAGCTTTGTTCCCCATCTTTCTCTTCTCCCCACCCCAAAACTGCAATATTGAGCATTTGCATAAGACTTCATTCAAGACTGGCCAAGCATTTTGTAAATATTATCTCATCTAGACTCACAACAACTCTGGGAAAGAGGTGTAATTATTCCCATTTTACAGATGAGACTGAAAGTGGAGAAGTGACTCATCCAGTATCTGAATTCAGGATTTCCCAACTCTCTGCCTGATGCTCAAGTGAGATGGGAGCCTGTCTTAAAGCCCTGTCTGAGCCTCCGTCCCTAGAGAGGTCTACTAGATCACTTCGTTCTGGACTCGATTCTTCTCTGAACTGCGCTCTTGGCTTTCTTACTGCACATCTTTATACACATTCTTAGCCTATTGAGAATAAAAACTCCTTGAGAACAGAGATTATCTTCCTTTCTTGACCCCCAAGTAGGACTGAGGACAGTGTCTGGAACATAATAACCTCTGGATAAATGTCTTTCTCTCTCTCTCTTGGTCTCTCAGTTTTTATCTGTCTTCATCTCTCTCTCTGTCTCCCTGTCTCTGTCTTTGTGTCTGTCTTTCTGTCTGAATTTCTATCTCTGTCTCTTTCTGTCTCTCCCTCTCTTCGTTCTCTCTGTCTGTTTGTGTTTCTCTCTGTGTCTCCCTGTATCTGTCTGTCTGTCTCTGTATCTCCATCTCTGTCTCTGTCTCTCTCTCTCTCTAGTGTCTTTCCCCAAGACATTTAGTCAAAGGCCCAGTGTGAGGTTCCGACTTGGCCCTGAGGTTTCTCAAAAGCCTAGGCAGGTTCTGTCACCCTTCTGAATCTAACTGGCAGTATCCATAAGAAGTGCCAAAGGGAGTTATACCCCTTGTGATTTGACTTGAATGAGAAGACTCAGACTCCAGATAATTTGTTCTTGGACCGAGATTGTATTGGGGCAACTAGGTGACACGGTGGCTATAGTGCCAGGCCTGTAGTCAAGAAGATATCTTCCTGAATTCAAATCTGGCCTCAGACACTTAATGTGTGGCTCTTGCTAAATCATTTAACCCTGTTTGCCTCAGTTTGCTCATCTGTAAAATGAGCTGGAAAAGGAAATGACAAAACCATTCCAATGTGTTTGCCAAGAAAAATCTAAATATGGTCACAAAGAATCAAAAGGACAAAGCAACAAACATTATATTAATGAAATCAGAATGTCTAGCTAAGGCATAAGGTGCTCATTAACAAAGCTTCTGTCCCCTATGGTACATTAAGGGTTACAAAGTACTTTCATATACTTGTCTTATCTTTACAACAATCCTTGGGGACAGGCACCTGTAGTATTGTTATTTCTTGGGACTCAGAATTGAAGGGAGCCAACTGGGACCACACAGCATTTATGTTTGGACTTTTCTGGCTTCCTTTCAACTATACTATCACTTTTCTCCTTCTCTATTCATCATTATAGATGCCATATATATGTTTTAATGATTGTTAATAAATTCCATCTGGGTCTACAGCAAAGGGTCTTAACCTAGGGTCCGGGCACTTGTTTTTAAAATTATTTTTACAATTATATTTCTATATAATTTTCTCTGGAATCTTATATATTTTTAAAAATGTATTTTAAAGCAGTCTTCTGAAAAGGGATCCCTAGATTGTTAAAGGGATTCAGGATACAAAAAGTTAAATTGCTCTAGAGAGAATGACACCTAAGTAGGTTGCATAATAGATAGAGGGCTGGATTTGGAGTCAGGAAGATCTGAGTTCAAATCCCATCTCAGACATTTACTAACTATGTGATGATAGGGGCAAGTCACTTAACTTTTGTGTGCTTCACCTGTAAAATGAAGGATTTGAATTTGCTGACCTCTAAGGACCTTTCTAACTGCAAGTCTGGAATTCTATAATTCTGGAGAGGTAGGGCTCCAGAAATTAGTTAATTATTTTAGTATAGACCTGGCCTAAGCACTAACAGCTATCAAATGTGGTAGTATCATATCCTGAAATACTTGAATAATCAGTAAAAATATTAATTTTGTGCCAGACACTATTAAGTGCTGGGTATGGAGACTCAAAAATGAAAGCCCTGCTCTCAAGGAGGTCACCTTGCATTGGGGGAAAACAAAATGTGCTCAGGTAAGGAAACACAAAATAAGTATCATAAAACTTAGGGTGTGGTGAACACTAAAATCCGGGGAAGGAGAGGATGAGGGGAGGGCAGTGGGAAGGGTGGAAATGTTGGGAATGGGATTGGGTTCTTGTAGGAGAATCTTCCTTAATTTCACAAAACTGGTCATCCTCCCATATCTCAAGATGTTCAAGAAAGCCATCTGAGATTATATAAACATTTCCAAGTGGGAGTCTAAGGTTTCCTACAATTTCCTACAATTTTTATCAGTAGTTTGCATGTCTTGAGCTATTCAAGACAATTGAAAAGCTCAGGTCTCTGCTCAGGAGTCCACATATCTTAGAATCAATAGCAAGAGCAAAATGATCCCTTGTTTTTCAATTGGGGAGATAAACATGAGCCCCAAAGAACAAATATAAAGTATACATACAAAGTCATTTCAACAGGTAATGAGAATTAAGCCTGGGGGCATTAGGAAAGGCATCCCATGGTAAAGCAGGCCTGAATTGTGTTTTGAGAAAAACTTCTTACTTTAAAAAAAAAAGCCTTTCTTGGTTCCCTCTTATAACTAACTCCTTCCTTCTGAGATTATTATATTTATACCTAATATACACATTGTCTCCCCAATTAGATTGTTAGCTACTTAAAGACAGGGACTGATTTTTTTTTTTTTTATCTCCAACACTTAACACAGTGCTCGGCACATATTAAGTGCTTAATAAATGCTTGTTGACTTGACTTGATTTGACTTTAAAAAAGCTAGAAGCAGTGGAGATGAAAAAAGCTTCCAGGGAGTAGAAGTGAGATGAGAGTTGTATTTCAGGCAGAGGAGGTAGCCTGTGCAAAAGAATAAGCAGGAGATGGAAATGTTGGAAAATGGACTCTTTAAAAATGTGAGCGTAGATTACCAATGGAATCTTTTCGATGGTGGAACTGTGAACCCATCCAATAAAACTTAATCCTATTGAAATGTATGCTTCTTACATATAAGCTTTACATGTTAGTGAAACAAATCAGCTTGAACTTATTGAGGTCATGCTAAACCAGTCCTTTGCTCTAAAGTTAAAGCTTCTAAATAGATCCAAACAGCCTTTGTAATGCCCTTGAGTTATCCATTTATTGTACTTAGCTTCCTCATTACTTAAATGCAAAAGACTAAAGTTGAAGAGGCCAAAACATACATTTGGAAATTTCAGAAAACATAATAGGCTGAGAGAGATAATGTAATACTTCTCCATGAATAGGGGAGTTTGAATGTCTTGATTACAGCTTTCCTGCTCATCCCTCACACATTCAAATCCAATATATGTGCTTTTATTAATGCGTGAGTGCAGCGATATGCATAAATGAATATTGATAAGGTGGGGTGCTGTATATTTATGAGGTTTTATATGTTTTTCTCTTTATGTTTTATTTGTATTTATATCCAGTGCTACATCCTCTATGCGTGTGTGTTTATAAGTATAGCGGTTACACAAAGAAATAAGATTTTAATCGATTTCACAATATTTTGCAAATCTACAAATACCACCATAGATCTCACAGAATGTATGCTGGGGACTACGAATGTAGTCTGCCTTGGGTAGAGTGGTATGTTGTCATAAATACCACACCAGCAAGATGCCATCAAGGCATGTTCTGTGTAGCGGTATTTGGTGAAATTGTACACATGGAAAAGTCAGGGATTCAGAGTTGCCATAGTAACAGTTGTTCACACCCTGTAACAACATGTGCAATATTCTGTCCTATTGCATAAATTGGGAATGTTCATACCCTTAGAGCAATCCAGTGAGGGGTTGACCTGGATATAAAAATCATTTATTTGCATGATGTGACTGGTGATATTAAAAAAAAAAAGAATAAGTAGAAAGATAAGATCTAAATCGATTCATGATTTAGACATAAAGAGTAATACTATAAACAAAATAGAAGAACAAAGGTTAGTCTCCCTCTCAGATCTGTGGAGAAGGAAGGAATTTGTGACCAAAGAAGAACTAAAGAACATTATGGAATGAAAAAATAGATCATTTTGATTATATTAAGTTAAAAAGTTTATGTACAAACAAAACCAATGCAGACAAAATTAGAAGGGAAGCAGTAAACTGGGGAAAAACTATATCCAAGGGTTTTGATAAAGGCCTCATTTCTAAAATATATAGAAAATTCACTCAAATTTATAAGAAAACAAGCCATTTTCTAATAGATAAATAATCAAAGGAATGAACAATTTTCAGATGAAGAAATTGAAATGATTTCTAGTCATATGAAAAAATGCTTTAAAATCATTATTGATCAGAAAAATGCAAATTAAGAAAATTCTGAAGTACCATTATACATCTTTCAGATTGGCTCAGATTACAGGAAAAGATAATGACAAATGTTGGAGGGAATGTGGAAAAACTGGGACACTAATACATTATTGATAGAGTTGTGAACTAATCCAATCATTCTGGAGAGCAATATGGAATTATGGTCAAAAGGCTATCAAACGGTGTGTACCATCCATCAGTGTCACTGCTGAATCTATATTCCAAAGAGATCATTAAAAAAGGAAAAGGACCCACATGTGCAAAAATGTTTGTAGCAGCCCTTTTTGTAGTAGCAAGGAACTGGAAAGTGAGTGGATCCCCATCACTTCTAGAATAGCGGAATGAGTTATGTTATGGTCTATGAATGTTATGGAATAGTATTATACTATAAGAAAGGATCAAAAGGATGATTTCAGAGAGGCCTGGAGAGACTTACATGAACTGGTATGAAGTGAGATGAGCAAAACCAAGAGAACATTGTACACAGCAACATCAAGATTATGTAGTGTCAATTTTGATGGACTTGGCTCTTTTCAACAGTGAGGTGATTCAGGCCACTCCAATGGCCTTGTGATAAAAAGAACCATTTGCAACCAGAGAAAAGACTAAGGGAACTGGGTGTGTATCACAACATATATAAAAACATATATAAAATATCACCTTATATTTTTCTGTAATGAAATTTATTAGAATTCTCATGTCTCTTATTCTGTTTGTTCTTCACAATTCTTTGAGGTTGATGGGACAGATATGAGCATTTCCATTTTGTAGTTTACAAAACTGAACCTCAGAGAGGTTAGTAGACTGGATGAACTAGTTTACAGCAAAGCCAAGACTAGACTTCAGGTGTCTTGAATCCCAGTCTTATCCTCTTACGATGAATGCCACTTAAATGGAAAACTGCTTTGTGCTGGAAAGTACTTGAGAATTTGGTGGGTGCCTTGTAGAAGGCAGAATTTTTATTGAGTCTACTGACCCAGCCATCCTACTTTGTGAATTTGGCTTACATATAATTTCTAATATTATTAAGAGAAAGGCAGTCATGGCTTAGACTAGAGAATCATGAACTGGCCCCAGAATTAGAAAGATCTAAGTTAAAGTAGCACCTCTGACACATACTGACTGCTCAGTAGAAATCACCTAAGACTCAGTGTCCTACTGTAAGTAACATAAAAATGACAACCGAGCATACTGTATGATGGCAAGGGGGAGGTGGAACAGATTCCCCGCTACACTTACAAAGTCATAGGGTGTATGAAGAATACATAGGATAAGGTGGAAATCAATAATTTATCTTTTCAGTTCCTGTAGCCCTGGAGTGGTGACTTTGCGCAGTCTTCCCTCACTTAAATCCAATTCACTTGCAAGTCATGACATCTCCTTCCAAATGTCATAATCCTCTTCTAGAATGAAAGAATAAACGGTAACTGAGTTGAGTTCTACTTTCCTAATTTGCTTTTTCATTTGATTGATTCACTTTATCTGAAGATTAAGGCATTGGACTACAAAATATGTAAAGTCTTTTTTTACTTTCTTTTTTCTCCATATATTTTATTTTTCCAAGCTCATGTAAACATAGTTTTCAACACTGACTTCTGTAAGATTCTGTGTTCCAATTTTTTCCATCTCCCACTCTTTCCATATTTTCAACATTTTCCATGTCGTACAAGAAAAATCAGATAAAGGGGGGGAAAAATCACAAGAAAGAAAAAGCAAAAGCAAAAAAGTGAAAATACTATGCTTCATTCCACATTCATTTCTCTCTCTGCATGTGGATGGCATTTTCTATCCCAAGTTTATTGAAATTGTCCTGGATCACCACAATGAGGAGAGCTCAGTCTATCATAGTTGTTCACATGGTCTTGCTCTTAGTGGGTACAGTATTCTCCTGATTCTGTTCACTCACTCAGCATCAGTTCATATAAGTCTTTCTAGGCTTTTCTGAAACCAGCCTGCTGATCATTTCTTCATAGAACCACGATATTCTATTGCATTCATATGTCATAACTTATTCAGCCATTCCCCAGTTGAGGGGTATCCATTCAATCTCCAGTTCCTTGCTGCCAGAAACATTTTTGCACATATTGTCCTTTTCCCTCTTTTATGATCTCTTTTGAGATACAGACCCAGTAGTGACACTGCTTGATCAAAGGGTACACACAATTTTATATTGGCTCCTAATGTTTTCCAGCTCACTGTAGGCAGTGTGGTGTAGTGAAGTTATTCCATGCCTGGGAATACTGGAGATGCATGGGTCTGAATCCTGCCTCTGACACTTACTAGCTATGATACCCTGAGAAAGTTGCAGAACATGGGATAGTGACAAAAGTAGCAGCTGTCTCCCAAGGTAGTTGTGAAGATCAAAGTAGAAAACTGATAAAAAATTCTTTGTATGCTTTAAAGTGTCATGTATTATTACCATTAACTTTTGAATAACTCCTATTCCTTTTGAATAAACTATTACCATTCCTTTTGAATGCTCCTCATTCCCAAGAGCCTAGGACAGTGTGTGACACTTTGGAGGTGCTTCCTAAATATGTATTGGTTGATTAATGGCATTTAACTGCAGAGCCCTGTGGGAAGGCATCTCTGGAATTAAAAAAAAGCATGGTTTGGTGTACAACATGGCTATAGGAGGGTTTGTTAAGAAATGATGTCATTAAGCTGCATATAACTTTATGTTTACATAGATATGTGCATGTTGTATCCATGTATAGTGACATACCCAAATATAAATCCTTCTCCACTGTTTAAGGTAAGAAAATTGTGATTGCCATATCAAAAAGACTGTATGAGAATCAAGAGATGTGTTTATTTGACCTGCATTCATGATCAGAACATCTTTATAATAGAATTATAACTCAAACATTAAATATTGGTATTTTTCAAATCCAATAAAGGCTTAATTCTGTTACTAGTATTGAAATAATTTTGTTCTTTCTTTTCTATCTCTCTCTCTCTCTCTCTGTCTCTCTCTCATTTCTCTGTCTCTCTTTTCTGTGTCTCTGTCATTTGCTTGAGTTCTATGAAGAGAAATTGAGTAGTCTCTCCTCCTCCCTAACTGATCATTTTAAAGCAGTTGGTGGCTCATAGTTTCAATTTTTGACACTTCCCTCAAGCTGTGAACTCCCTGATATGGGCATTTTGTTCATCTATGTAAAACATAAATTATCCATATCTATGGGCTCTGGGCTCTTTCATCATTTTCTCCCTTAGATCTTCCACAGAGGAAGACTAAGTCACACAGAGGGGTTCTTTAGGCCTTTTTATATTTTGTGGGTATCTATAGAGAATCCTGGTTGTCCACCTGTTTTCTAATTCTCTTAGCATGATTAGCTTAAGTTCTTTTTTTCATATTGTATATTTTATTGAAGCATAGAATCGGAATTAGAATAAATCTCAGAAGTAATCTAATAAATACTCCAAGAGGACACTCCTCTTCAACAAGCCCTAATGTTTCTCAGTCTTTTCTCTCAATCTTTTGCTTGATGTTATCAAGTGATTTGGAAACCAAAACCTTCCAAGGCAGTTGATTTAACATTGGAAAATTCTAAATATTAGAAAGTCTTTCCTCACATGAAGACATGAATGAACTCTAATTTTGTCAGTGTAAGGAATTCCCAGTATGGTAACTCCCTTTACTAATTCAAGATTTAACCATAATATGGATAATAAAGTAATTCCTAGGGAGTTGCTTGGAGCTCAAAAAATTTTGGCATATTAATCTCTCTCCCTAAACTGCCCATAATAATTCCACTGTAGACTTCTCAGAATAGAGTACATAGAGACTATTTCTCTTTCAGTCTTGTATACTATAGCTCTCTTAATTCATGCAAGATCACATTAATTTTCTTGGCTGCCATATCACATTATCGATTATTAGTAAACTTGCCTGTTGCTTGCTAAATGAATTCCCTTAGGGTGAGTGATTGTCTGGTGTCTTGCCATTGTAGTCTGATAATGATTCAGAAAGAGAGTGAAGGTAATGACCTTGAGGCAGCACTGCCACAAAAGTCAAGACTTCGTCTTTATGATGTCATTGATCTTCCCTGAGAATGAAAGACAAACAACAACAACAAAAATAACAATAATTTCTCTTATGTCATGTACATAGATTATAATTGGAAACATGTTATAGACTTCTGGTCCTCACTATGCTTCTCTCCATTGCCATTAAGAAAAAGTGGGCAGTTAATAGGACAATTAAAAATTGTTCAAATGTGTGCCATTATGTAATATTGCGTTTTATATACAAAGTTTACAAAAACTGTGTTCTAACTCACTTATATATATATATGTGTGTGTGTGTTTACATATACATGTGTGTATACATCCTATATATATATATATAATGTATATATGTATGTATGTGTGTATACATGTATACATACTTTTTTATATATCTAGCATTTATATAACATATTAAAATTGGCAAAGTGCTTTACAAATATTATCTCATTTTGTCTTTACAACAACTTTGAGAAGTGCTATTGAAGGAGAAAAAGATGTTTTTCCTGGAGTCACACAGCTAGTAAGTATCTGAAGTCAAATTTGAAGTTAGGACTTTGTAACTCCAATTCCAGCTTTCTATTTTTCAGATGAGAAGGAGGCCCAGGGAAGTTAATTAATTTGCCGAAGATCACATAGATATAAGTAGAGTCGATTTTCAGTTCAGTTCAGTTCAGTGGGATTCTTCTGAATCCCAATGTGTTCCTCTTTCAACTATACCATAAACCTCTTGGATAATGCTCTTGATTCTCCATCATTGGAGAGAGAGTCCTTATATGACATTTCTCTTTCCTACTTCTATGTCTTTGTATACTTCATGTCTGGAATGTATTCCTCCCTTAACTTCTCCTTATAAAATCCTTAGTAGCCTTCAAAAAATTTAGATACTACCTTCTATAAATGATTGTTGCAGATATCCTCAGTTATTAGCACTTTCTTGAAACTACTTTGTGTATCCTCCATAGTTGCTCTCTTGTATATGTACCATCTCCTCCTGCATTCTACCTTTTCTTCTAAAGAAGGTAGGGCTTCTTAAGGTCAGGGATGATTTTATTTTTTATTGGTATCTAAAGGACCTAGTGTAATATTTTGAAGAGAGTAATTGAGGGTATTTTTTTCCTTCCAAAAAAGGTCGTGAGTTTCTATTGCTTTTCTGACCCTGTATTTCTAGGATATATTTGTTTATATTTCATATATTCTTGATGATTTATATGTTGTCTCCTCTCCTGGGGGCAGCTGCTCCAGTATATATAGTTTAAAAAAAACAAAATAGTATTACAAAGAGTTGGATTAATCAAGTAAACAATAACTCTGTAAGAATGTGAACTTCTTGAGGGCAGGGACTGTCTCTTAACTTTCCTTGTATTCCCAGATCATAGTACAGTACTTGGAACATAAATATTTAATGAATATTTTTTCCTTGATTATGACATGTGGTTGGATTTAAGTTGGCACAGTCCTTTACCTGATAAAGATAACTAGTCATTATGGAGATTCAAACCATGGTTTAGAGAAGGAATTCTTAATTTGGTGTCCATAGATTCCCCTCCCCCCAAGATATTTGTAGATATATTTTAGGAGATCCATAATCTTGGATGGAAAAGTTTATCCTTATATTAATTAACCTTTAACTGAAATATAGCATTTCCTCCAATTATTTTAAAATATTATTCTGAGAAGGGTTCCTATAAGATTTTTCTGATTGCCATACAGATTCATTATATAAAAGAGAGGATAAGAACCCTTGACCTAAAACACTGATCCATAAGCAGCTAAGAAAATGGCATGAATGTCTTGGATATTCTTCAGTGGAGTAATACATCAATTAGAGTAGAGGGCTTCAAGGAACAGAGGTGTCTTCCAAGGTGAAAAGAACACAGGATGGAGGTAATTTTTATGTGAGGAAACTTCTGGGATAGAGGTAAGTGGAGTGAAGTTGAAAGAGGAAATAGCTACTTGACATACATAGAAGTTCTAGAAAATCAAATGTTTGCTTTTCTCATTGCCTATGAACAATTGTGGCCCAATTTTGATGCTTCACACTGAATTTTCTTTTTGCGCTGAGGCAATTGGGATTAAGTGACTTGCCTAGGGTCACACAGCCAGGAAGTGTTAAATGTCTAAGACCAGATTTGAACACAGATCCTCCTGATTTCAGGGCTGGTGCTCTATCTACTGAGCCACTTAGCTGCCCCTTCATTCTGAATTTTCAAAAGATATGCCAGCAGAAGCAGATGATCCTACCAAGGCAGAAACACTTTGAGTATGAGCTGGGTGATTACTAGACCAGTTTTGCTAAGTTTGGAGAGGCTTATTCCAAGGTTGACCAAAGTAGGTTGAATAATTTTTGGACTTTTGAGCAAATATCTCTTGGAGGCTTTTGAGCAAGTCATGGAAACATGCTCAACACTGGCTGAGAGAGTATCTACTCATATACAAGGCTGTGAAGCTTCTAAGCATTAATGAAAAGTGTTTAAATGTATAACATGAGGTGGTATATGAAGAATTAAGTTTATCTAATGCCTAGAGTCAGCCTCCCTGGGGCCTTATGGTGCTTTGATTAGTTTTTAATTCCATTTAACAGTTTCTTTTTTAAAATGGTATTTTCAACATTCACCTTCACAAATTTTTCTCCCTTTCCTTCCCTTTCCCCCTCCCCAACACAGCAAGCAATCTGATATAGGTTGAATGTGTGCAATTATTCTAAACATATTTCCATATTTATCATGTGGTAAACAAAACCAGTCATATCAAAAAGGAAAAAAAAAGTGAGAAAAAAGAAGAAAAAACAAGCAAGCAAGCAAACAACAATAAATAGGTGAAAATACTATACTTTGATCTATATTTAGTCTTCATAGTTCTGTCTCTGGATGTGGATGGCACTTTCTATCACAAGTCTATTGACTGCCTTGTCATTGAATTACTGCCTTGAATTACCTCATTGTTGAAGAAAGCCAAGTCCCATCATAGTTGATCATCACATAATATTGTTACTGTGTGCAAAGTTCTCTTCTTGATTCTGCTAACTTGACTTAGCATCAGTTCATATAAGTTTTTCCAGGCTTTTCTGAAATCAGCCTGTTCATCATTTTTCATGGAACAATAATATTCCATTCCCTTTTTATACTGAAACTTATTCAGCCATTCACCAACTGATAAGCATCCACTCAGTTTTAAAGTTCTTATTACTGCAAAAAGGACTGATAAAAACATTTTCGCACATTTTTTGGGGAATACAAAAACATTTTTGTACATTTCTTTGGGATACAGATCCAGTAGAGACATTGCTGGATCAAAGGGTATGCACAATTTGATAGCCCTTTGGGTGTAATGCCAAATTGCTTTTTAGAATATCTGGATCAGTTCAGAACTCCACCAACAATGTATTAATGTCTCAGTTTCCCCACACCTTCTCTGATTTTCATCATTATCTTTTCTTGTGTGTGAAGTGGTGTCTCAGAATTGTCTCAGTTTGCATTTCTCTAATCAATAATGATCTAGAGCATTTTTCATTTTATTAGAAATGGTTTTAATTTCTTCATCTGAAAATTGTCTGTTTATACCCTTTGACCATTTATCAACTGGGGAATGGCTTGTACTCTTATACATTTGAGTCAATTATCTATTTTAGAAATGAGGCCTTTATCAAAAACTGGATGTAAAAATTGTTTTTCCAGCTTTCTGCTTCCTTTGTAATATTTGCTGCATTGATTTTGTTTGTGCAATACCTTTTTAATTTAACATAATCAAAACTATCCATTTTGCATTTCATGTTTTCTAGTTCTTCTTTGGCCATAAAATCTTCCCTTCTCCATATATCTGAGAGATAGAATATCCCTCAATCTCCTAATTTGCTTACAGTATCACCCTTTATGTTGAAATCATGAACCCATTTCAACCTTATCTTGGTATAGGGTGTTACATGTTGGTCAGTACCTACTTTATGTTATATTGTTTTTCAATTTTTCTAGCAATTTTTGTCACATAATGAGTTGTTATCAAACACTAAATTACTACAGTCATTGACTGTTGTGTCTTAGGAAACTAATCGATTATACTGATTCACTGTTCTATTTCTTAACTAGTATGAAATAATTTTTATGAATGCCATTTTATAATATAGTTTTAGGTCTCATAGAGCTAGGCCACCTTTGTTTGCATTTCTTCCCATTAATTCCCCTGAAATTCTTGATCTTTTCTTCTTTCAGATGAATTTTGTTATTATTTTTAGCTCTATGAAGTAATTTCTTGGTAGTTCGATTGGTATGACACTGCATAAGTAGACTAACTTAGGTAGAATTGTCATATTAGCTCGGCCTACTCATGAGTACTCCATATTCTTCCAATTGTTTAGATCTAACTTTATTTGTGTGAAAAATGTTTTGTAATTGTGTTCATATAATCCTGGCTTTGTCTTTTCAAATATTATCTACAGTTATTTTAAATGGGATTTCTCTTTCTATTTCTTGCTGCTGGGACTTATTTGTAAGATATAGAAATGACAGTGATTTAGTGGGTTTGTTTTATAACCTGCAACTTTGCTAAAGTTGTTAATTGTTTCTAGTAGTTTTTTTAGTTCATTCTTTAGGATTCTCTAAATATACCACCATATCATCTGCAAAGAGCAGTAGTTTTGTGTCCTCTTTACCTGCTCTAATTCCTTCAATTGCAATTTCTTTATGCTAAAGCTAACATTTCTCATACAGTATTGAATAATAGTGCTGATAATGGGCAATCTTGTGTCACCCCCTGATCTCATTGGGAGTGCTTTTAGCCTCTCCCTCTTTCATATAATGCTTGTCCATGGTTTTAGATAGATGCTACTTTCCATTTAAAGGAAAACTCCATCATTCCTATATTTTCTAGTGTTTTTAATAGGAATGGATTTTGTATTTCGTCAAATGCTTTTTTTTTTGATATAATCATATGATTTCTGTTATTTTGATATGTTAATTTGGCTTGATATGGTCAATTATGCTGTGTGTTTTCCTGATATTGAACCAGCCCTGAATTCCTGGTATAAATCCCACTTGGTTATAATGTATCTATGTGCTAAGTTGCTGTGTTCTCCTTCCTAATATTTTATTTAAGATTTTGCCATCAATATTTATTAGAGAAATCAGTCTATAATTTTCTTTCTTTATTTTGGCCTTTCCTGGTTTAGGTATCAATTTATGCTCTAATACATAGTGATATCTGTGTCATAGAAGAAATTTGGTAATATTCATTATTCCCAAATAGTTTATATAATATTTGAATTAATTGTACTTTAAATGTCTGATAAAATTCACTTGTAATTCCATCTGGCCCTGGAGACTTTTTCTTAAGGAGTTCATTAATGGCTTCTTCCATTTCTTTTTCTAAAATAGAACTATTTAAGTAATTTATTTTATCATGTGTTAATCTGGGCAATCTATTTTTTGTCTGTATTCATCCATTTCATTTAGATTATCACATTTATTGGCATGCAATTGGGCAAAATAGCTTCTAATTATTGTTTTAATTTCCTCTTCATTGGTGGTAAGTTCACCCTTTTCATTTTTAATATTTCTTTTTTTCTCTAATCAAACTAACCAAAAGTTTATTTTATTAGTTTTCTCATAAAACCAATTCTTAGTTTTGCTTATTAGTTCAGTAATTTTTTTTTTATTTTCAGTTTTAAGAATCTCTTCCTTGATTTTCTAAATTTCTAATTTGTTTTTTAATTGAGAGTTTTAAACTTGTTCTTTTTCTAGCTTTTTTAGTTGTATGCCCAATTTATTGATCTTCTCTTTCCCTATTTTACTCATGTAAGCATCTAGAAATACAAAATTGCCCCTAAAAACTGCTTTGGTTGCATCCCATAAATTTTGATATGTTTTCTCATTATTGTCATTCCCTCAGATGAAATTATCAACTGTTTCTATAATTTGTTGTTTGGCCCACTCATTAGATTAGATTACTTAATTTTCAATTAATTTATAATTTTATGGCCTTTTATTACACATAAATTTTATTGCTTTATCATACTGATCTGAAAAGGATACATTTACTATTTCTGCCTTTCTGCACTTGATTGTGAAGTTTTTATTCCCTATTATATACTCAGTTTTTGTGTAGGTGCCATGTACCACTGAGAAAAGGGTGTATATTCCTTTCTATTCTCATTTAAAATTCTCCAAAGAGCTCTTATACCTAACTTTTCTAAAATTCTATTCACCTTAACTTCTTTCCTGTTTATTTTGTATCTAGATTTATTTTATTCTGATAGAAGGAGATTGAGATCCCCCTCTAGTATAGTTTTGTTATTTATTTTTTTTTTACAACTCACTTAACATCTCCTCTAGGAATTTGCATGCTATACCACTTGATGCATAATGTTTATTATTAATATTACTTCTTTATCTATGATATCATTAACAAGATATAGTTTTCTGTCTTATCTCTTTTAATTAGATTTATTTTTGCTTTTGCTTAATCTGAGATCAAGATCACTACCCTGTTTTTTAGTTTTTAATTTTAGCTGTAGCATAGTAGATTTTGCTCCAGCCTATTACCTTTACTCTCTATGAATCTCTTTACTTCATAGATTTTTCTTGTAAACAGCATATTGTAGGATTCTGACTTTTAATCCAGTGTGCTATTTGCTTTTGTTTTATAGGAGAGTTTATCTCATTCACATTTTCAGTTAAGAATACTAGCCCTGTATTTCCCATTATTCTGTTTTTCCCCAAACTATACTTTTTTCTTTCATCCTTTCCCTCCTCATGAGTATTTTGTTTCTGACCATCATCTCCTTCCATCTCTCCTATGTTTTTTAGCCCTTCTTCTTATCTCTTTCTCCTCCTACTTTTTCTCTCCTTTCTAATAGCTCCCTCCTTTCCTTTTGTCTTTCTCCTCTTTTACTTCTACATAGAGTGAGGCAGGTTTCTATACCAGACTAAGTATATATGATATTCCCTCTTTGAGCTAAATTTGATGAAATTAAAGCTCAGACAATGCTCATCCCTCTCCCTTCTTTCCCTCAAATATAATAATGGGTCTTACATTTGGAGATCAAATTTTCTATTTCACTCTAGTCTTTTCATCAGAAATGATTGAAAATTCCCTATTTCATTGACTGATCATCTTTTCCCTTAAAAAGTAATGCTTAATTTTGTTGGATAGTTGATTCTTGGTTGTAGTCCAATTTCCTTGTCTTCTGGAATATCATATTCCAGGTTCTCTGATCCTTCAATATGAAAGCTGCCAGGTCTTGAGTCATCTTGATTGTAGCTCCCTAATATCTGAATTGTATCTTTCTGCCTGCCTGCAATATTTTCTTTTTGATCTGGTAATTCTGGAATCTGGCTATAATATTCCTTAGAGTTTTCATTTTAGGGGTCTCTTTCAGGAGGTAATTGATGAATTCTTTCAATGATTATTTTACTACCTGGTTTTAGAATATTAGGGCAATTTTCCTTGTGATTTCTTGAAAGATGTTATCCATATTCTTTTTTCATTGTGGCTCTTTGGTAGTTCAATAATTCTTAGATTCTCTTTCCTGGATCTATTTTCTAGGTCAGTTGTTTTTTCAATGAGATATTTTATATTTTCTTCTATTTTTTTCATTTTTAAATTTTTTTTGTGATTGATTCTTGATGTCTCATTGAGTGATTCCCTTCCATTTGTCCAATTCTAATTTTTAGTTAATTATTTTCTTCAATTAGATTTAAAAAAATCCTTTTGCATTTGGCCACTTGTACTTTTTCCTTCTTTTTTGATTATAGTTTTTTATTTATAAGATATATGCATGGGTAATTTTTCAGCATTGACAGTTGCAAAATCTTTTGTTCCAATTTTCCCCCTCCTTCCCCCATCCCTTCCCCCAGATGGCAGGTCGACCAATACATGTTAAATATGTTAAAGTATATGTTAAATGCAATATATGTATACATCTCCATATAGTTATTTTGCTGCACAAGAAGAATTGGACTTTAAAATAGTGTACAATTAATTTGCAAAGGAAATAAAAAAATGCAGGCAGACAAAAATAGAGGAATTGGGAATTCTATGTAGTAGTTCACACTCATTTCCTTGAGTTCTTTTACTGGGCATAGATGGTTCAATTCATTACTGCTCTACTGGAACTGATTTGGTTCATCTCATTGTTGAAGATGGCACGTCCATCAGAATTGATCATCATAGAGTATTGTTGTTGAAGTATATAATGATCTCGTGGTCCTACTCATTTCACTCAACATCAGTTCATGTAAGTCTCTCCCAGGCCTTTCTGAAATCATCCTGCTGGTCATTTCTTACAGAACAATATCCCATAACATTCATATAACACAATTTATTCAGCCATTCTCCAATTGATGGGTATTCACACAGTTTCCAGTTTCTGGCCACTACAAAGAAGGCTGCCACAAACATTCTTGCACATACAGGTCCCTTTCCCTTCTTTAAGATTTCTTTGGAATATAAGCCCAGAAGTAACACTGCTGGATCAAAGGGCATGCACAATTTGATAATTTTTTGAGCATAGTTCCAAATTGCTCTCAGAATGGCTGGATGTGTTCACAATTCACCAACAATGTAACAATGTCCCAGTTTTCCCACATCCTCTCCAATATTCTGCATTATCATTTCCTGTCATTCTAGTCAATCTGACAGGTGTGTAGTGGTATTTCAGAGTTGTCTTAATTTGCTTTTCTCTGATCAATAGTGATTTGGAACATCCTTTCATATGAGTAGAAATAGTTTTAATTTCATCATCTGAAAATTGCCTGTTCATGTCCTTTGACCATTTATCAGTTGGAGAATGGCTTGATTTCTTATAAATAAAATAATTTATAAATTCTTATAAATTAGTCAATTTTGGAAATGAGGCCTTTATCAGAACTTTTGACTGTAAAAATGTTTCCCCAATTTATTGTTTCCCTTCTAATCTTGTCTGCATTAGTTTTGTTTGTACAAAAACTTTTCAATTTGATATAATCAAAAATTTCTATTTTGTGATCAGTAATGATCTCTAGTTCTTTTTAGTCATAAATTCCTTCCTTTTCCACAGGTCTGAAAGGTAAACTATCCTGTGTTCCACTAATTTATTTATAATTTCATTCTTTATGCCTAGGCCATGAACCCACTTTGATCTTATCTTGGTGTACGGTGTTAAATGTGGGTCAGTGCCTAGTTTCTGCCATACTAGTTTCTGATTTTCCCAGCAATTTTTGTCAAAGAATTGAGTTCTTATCCCAAAAGCTGGGGTCTTTGGGTTTGTCAAACACTAGAGTGATTAAAGTTATTGACTGTTTTGTCCTTTGAACCTAACCTATTTCACTTTTCAACTAATCTATTTCTTAGCCAATATCAAATGGTTTTGGCAACCACTGCTTTATTATATAATTTTAGATCTGGTACAGCTAGGCCATTTTCATTTGATTTTTTTTCATTAGTTCCCTTGAAATTCTTGACCATTTGCTTTTCCATATGAACTTTGTTGTTATTTTTTTCTCGGTCATTAAGATAGTTTTTTGGGAGTCTAATTGGTATAGTGCTAAATAAATAGATTAGTTTAGGTAATATTGTCATCTTTATTGTATTTGTTTGCCTTATCCAAAAGCATTTAATATTTTTCCAATTAGTTAGATCAGGCTTAATTTGTGTGGAAAGTGTTGTGTAGTTTTGCTCATAAAATTTCTGATTTTTCCTTGGCAGATAGATTCCTAAGTATTTTATACTATCAGTAGTTACTTTAAATGGAATTTCTCTTTGTAACTCTAACTGTTGGATTTTGTTAGTGATGTATAAGAATGCTGATCATTTTTGTGGGTTTATTTTGTATCCTGCAACTTTGCTAACAATGTGGATTATTTCTAATAGCTTTTTAGTAGAATCTCTGGGGTTCTCTAAGTATACCATCATATCATCAGCAAAGAATAATAATTTGGTTTCCTCATTATCTATTCTAATTCCTTTAATCTCTTTTTTGACTCTTGTCACCAAAGCTAGCATTTCTAATACAATATTGAATAGTAATGGTGACAGTGGACAACCTTGTTTTACTCCTGATCTTATTGGGAATGGTTCCAGTTTATCCCCATTACCTATGATGCTTACTGATGGTTTTAAATAGATGCTACTCATTATTTTAAGGAAAAGTCCATTTATTTCTATACTCTCAAGTGTTATTACTAGGAATGGATGTTGAATTTTATGAAATGCTTTTTCTGCATCTATTGAGATGATCATATGTTTTTTGTTAATTTGGTTATTAGTATGGTAAATGATACTAATAGTTTCCCTAATATTGGACCGGCCCTGCATTCCTGGTATAAACCCTACTTGATCATGGTGTATTATCCTGGAGATGATTTTCTGTAGTGCCAATTGTACTTTTAAGGGAGTTGTTTTGTTCAGTGGATTTTTTTTTCCCTATCTCGCCAATTCCATTTTTTAGGGAGTTATTTACTTTTTCCATTTCACCAAATTTAAGAAGTTATTTTCTTCAGTATATATTTTTCTATTTCACAAAATTTATTTTTAGGGAGTTGTTTTTTCAGTCAAATTTTTTATGCTTCATTTTCCAAGGTGTTGGCTTTCCCCAACTTCTGCAAAGCTCTCACTTCCTTTCCCCATTTTCTTCTCTCTTTTAAGATCCTTTTAAAACTCCTCCAAGAGAGCCTTTTGAACTGGAGACCAGTTCAGCTCCATTTGCTTTTTTTGCTCATTAAAGGTTGAGGTCTGAACTTAGACCACAGGGATGATTATCCCAAATTTTGTCTGTAAGGTTAAATGGACTTCTCACTGAATGTGCTGGTAGTGTTGCAGGCTTCTCATTTTATTGAGTGGGCCTGGCCAATTCTCACCTACTATATAGGGGTTCAGGAGCTCACAATTTGACTTTTGTGGTTGTGTTGGAGGTTCATAACTGGCCTGCTGATCTCCTGGTCTTTTGAACTAGGACAGAGTAGCCAACATTGCTGCCTCCTAATAGATTTTCTGCACCTGGCCTTCCTGTACCTACTTGGAATGATGCCTGCCATATTCCCTCTTGCCCAATTGAGGGAGACCTTTACTGAAGTTCCTCCAAGATATCTTAAACTGGAAAATTTGTTTGTGGGTTATGTCACTCCAAAATATGTTCAGAGGCTTGATCTGGTTTTGATTATGAGGTAAGCTATAGAAAGTTTAGAAAATGTTCTATTTTCTATCACCCTGGCTCTACCCCAACAAAATTTCTTAAACTGAAATCTATCAACTTAAAAAAAATCTATTTTGATAATTGTGCTTCAGTGTGATTAGATTTCTTTGTAAGGCTTTGTACAACATTCTGAGAAGGGATTCTTAGGCTCCATAAAGCTGCCTAAGGTGAATACATGACATGAGAAAACATTAAGAATACTTGTTCTAGGGTCTAGGTCTTGCCTTCCATGCTCTTTCTTTAGAACCATTTCAGCTTCCCATTCAGCCTCTGGAATAAGGCAGACCCAAATTAGACAAAGATTAGCCCAATGTTTCTTCTGATTGAGTCTACTTTTTTAGCTTGATTTCTGAGGACAGGGATGAACTAGAACAAATTCATTTATGGAGACATGATATGTGTTTTTACTTCACTGTTGACTTCTACAAGGATGCTTTCTTATGCCAGAATATGGGAAGAAACAATTGTTTCTCTCTTGTGAGTCAGGAAACCCATGATTGCTGAAGAGCTTACAAAAATACTGTTAGAGATAGAAGATGCCCAAGCAGTAGGAGTCTGTGGGTTTCTGGAGCACGAAGGCCTAAGTTCTATCCTTGCCAAAGACTATGAGGTCCATGTGGCCCGGAGTATTTTAAAGACATTTCATAATCCTGGGAGAACTTTTCCCCATCTGGATGCTTTTTGCTTAAAGTGACCAGCTGCTTAAAAAGAGCCAAACCATATGACATGGGCATTTAAATACATATCAAGAGGCAAGAGGATCTTTATTAGCTTACAGCTACATCTCCATCCAGTGGAGAGATATGGCACCTGATACTGGGGAGAGAGATTCTTACCCCACCTTTGTGAACCAAAATGCTTGGGCAGGACTTCTTTCTCCTTATGATTCACTTCAAGACACAGGTTAAATGCCTTTTTAAAAGTTATTTATTTTATTTTAAATATTTATTTATTAGGCATCCTTTTAACCTGTTAGGAATGGAGATTGTAGTAACTAGAACTGCTTGAAAAGAAGCATATTCCCTTGCCTTCCAATGTATGAAAAGAAGTGTTCCCATAGCTCAGAGAGAAGATTGCTGTCACTTTTTATAGAGGAAGGCTAAATGCAATCAATAAAGTTGCCTAGTTAAGCCATGAGTAATTTCCCAGATTCAGGAACACTTCACCTGGGATCAGCAGGAGCCTATTTAGAACAGGTGCTTTTTTAGAATCATCACATATTGGGGAAAAAAAATCTCACTCTATTCAATGGTCCTTAGAGTCACAGGGGTGGTCTGGTGTCAGAACTTGATCCTGTCCTTGAAGATAAGAGACAGTTGGGAACCTTGTATAAGGGCAGAAGGGTGTCCAGGAGCTCAGCTAGGGAGAATGCTGGAACCCTAGCAGGTGCCTCATCTTAGGAAAGGGTTGATCTTGCACTTTGTGCTTTCTCAAGGTGTTTCTTTGTTTTTACATTTATAATTAGCACATTGAAAAAAGTTTCCGGGGGAGTTGGGGGGAAAGGAGCTGCGAGCGGTACATCATTTGGAGAGGCTCCTACATACCCCTCGAATGCATTTCCAAGGAGTCTCAGGGACACACTGAGACACAGGTGGCAGGCAGGCGAGGTGCTTAGGAGGAAGGCAAGTTTTGTCTGTGTGATGCCCGCTTGGCGTCCAGAGTGAAGCTATCCCAAGGTGCGCCCGCGCTGCATCTGTTCTCCTGTGAAGTGCTGTTGAGTGGCAGATTTGGGATTATTTATACAGTGGAAAATAAATCAGAAAAGTTAATGAAGCTCTGGGAGGAGGAAGGTGAGGGAGGTGTGAATGCCACAAGTCAGAAAGGGAGCTGATTGGCAAAATAATGAAATAGTTCAGGGGGGCTTGGCACCTTGTACCTTCTCACCTGTGAACAGGATGCTTGATGCTCTGGGAGGTGGGTGGGGGGATAGAAGTAGAGGTGGGGAAGTGAGCTTGCTGCCTTCAGAACCTGAGCCCACCCTCATAGGAAGTGTTGTATTGTATTATGCATGTGTAACAGTGCAAAAAAGTGGTCATAGAGGATATGGGAGAAGAAGGTATATTCTTCCTGTTTCAAGATTGTGCAGATTTTTGATCAGAACTAGGGAGAGGAATTGTTCTATCTGTACCTGCCAGGAATGTTCCTCCAAGGCAATTATTTTTTCCTTTCCCTGAGCTCTCTGGTACAACAATATTGGTAAAAGAAATAAATTCATTTACTGGATATGATACTTAATGCAGTCAGGAGTCTGGAGTCCATTTGTCTATCCGGAGTCAATGAAGAGGAAAGTGAAATTAATGTTTGGATGATGGGAAATCCAAACCAGTTGTCATCCACTCTTCAAACAGATCATATGATATATTTTGAGATCCCTATAACATTTTGCAAAAACAGACACTTGCAAGCCCTAATTGTATTATAGTAATACTCACAGTGAGAGGAATAGGTCAATTTTCTTGTCCAACACAAATTTTCAAAGGTGATATTAAAGCATCACCTGTTGTGATGTATGGGGGAAATAAAGAAATTGGAGGAGAAATAAGGACAGACTATATGGAGCTGTGTGTGTGTGTGTGTGTGTGTGTGTGTGTGTGTGTGTGTTTTTACAGTCCCATTATGTCTCCCACATTAAATGATTTTGGCAGATAATTTCTTCTGTGAAGCATGTGGATGGGCAGAAGGCTATTAAGAAAGAATGATGCTGAAATATAGGCCTGGAAGATTCTTACAAAGTGTTTCTTTCACTCCTTCAAAGTATATGATGAAAAATGATGTGTCCAGAGGGCTAAGTAAATTTTTAGCTATGTAGAAAATCTATGAGAATACTAAAATCAGTTCGTTATTGGGTCAGGTACTGATGACATTTTAGATTTCTTGGGCAATTAAAATACAATTAATTTAGTACTTATACTTTAAAAAAAACAGGAAGAGAGAAACTATGGAAAGAAATGAGGATATCAGAGAGAAAGAAACCACAATTAAGATGCCTTGCTTCCTATTTCCCATTTATCCTACATATACTTATTTGTCCATGTTCATTTGTTTTTTGTCACCCTAATTAGACTGTGAGATCTTTGAAGGCAAAAATTGTTTTTATTTTTGTTTTGCCTTTCTCTATGCCCTAAGTACTTAGTACAGTTGTTATTCAGCTGTGTCCAACTCTTCATGATGCTGTGGACCAAATTTTCCAAGGAGTTTTCTTGATAAAGATACTGGAGTGATTAGCCATTTCCTTCTCCATCTCATTTTACAGATGAGGAAACTGAGGTAAACAGCAACTGACTTGCTCAGGATCATGTGACTAGTAAGGATCCAAGACTGCATTTGAACTCAGATCTTCCTAACTCCAGGTCCAGAACTCTTATCTATTGAGGCAATCTAGAGGGCTGAAACTCCAAAAAGGTATACTTGAATCATACAACCCAGCATATAAAGCTAATTACCTATTTGATGTGAGACAATGACTCTATTAGTGTATGTTTGGATAAATGGCTCTTCTCAGAGTTGGGTGCTTGCTGAATGTTTGATGTTAAGATAATCATAAGCAAGGTTTGGAGGGCAGAGACACAGAGGCCAGAGTGACTCGGTGGCAGGACGAGAAGGAGAGAGGCTGGTGATTCTGGACTCCAGAATCTAGGACTTTGCTTCTTTGCCTCCTTCACTTCTCCCCCTAAAGACCAAGGACTTTAATTTATCCTGACTCTGGCTGACCCTGAAGCCCTCCAAGGAACTAGTCCCTACTTTACAATGCTTAATAAATGTTTATTGATCGACTGACTTGCTATAAACAGAAATGGCTATTTTACAGGTGAAATCATGGCAGCCGCTCTCTATTTTAACTGACCTGGTCTATTTTGCCATTCATTGTACATAGCATTCCAGTCCCCTCATTGAGGGGAAACAGAATTCATTTAACCACATTGGTAGCACCCCCCAGAAATCAGAGAAAGCATACATAAAGGACTATGTACCAGACAATATAGATCAAAAAAGCTCTTCCACTCAAAGAGAGGGAAATGTGGTAGTAAAGTGGGAATGGAGACATGACAGACACTGCCAGCTCCTCTTATGTCTTCCCAGAGCTGAGAAATTTAAAATGTCCTCATTCACAAATGGTTCATGGATTTATATTTGTGATTTTATTAAGCATAAGAGTCTCTCCCCCATAGCTCTTGATCATAAATGGAATTTACAACAATACACCATGATTTCATCTTCTTAGGAGGTGAATGATCTAGACATCTTTGTTTTCATTAGTACAAAGGTTCCATTTGCCCCATCCTGAACTTTGGTATAACCAAGTGAATAACCAAGAAAGCCGATAGGTCAGTACCTTTTCTTCTAGTTCAGGACATTTAAACATGGGTCCATGAACTTCTTTAAAAAAAATAATAACATTTTGGCTGGGTATTCTATCAGACTTCTATAATTTCACTTATTGGGATGTTGAGGTGCCTGGGTCACTTGAACTCGGAAATTCTGAACTGCAGTGTTGGGTGTCTGTATTAAGTCTGGCATCTATATGAGAAGCCGTCAGTAGTTGGGGGAGTAGTTGCCTAAGAGACATATCATAAATGGAGCAGTTCCAGTTTCCTATGCCAATCTGTAATGGCATCAGGTCAACAATGGTATAGTCCTTACACTTCTAACTTCAGTAAATCAGTGAGACATAGTCTTTAAAATTTTTTTAGTTAAAAATATATTGATGGCTATTTTCTGATCAACTTTATACATTTAAAATTTTTTATGAGAAGGGGTCATAGGTTTTAGCAGACTTTCAAGGGGTCCATGATATACACAAAAGGTTAAAAATCCCTGTTCCAGATGCTGTGAAAAGATAGGGTTTTTCTATGCCTGTATAGCAATCCACCATTAGAAGTGTATGCTCTCAGAAGGATTGTGATACCATTGTATCAGTGGTCAAACTTTCATTTTAGGGTAGCCCCTCTCTCTTGGACCATCTGCCTCTGCCATATGAGTCATGGGTGCTCGGTGAACTTTAGTTATGAACATACTAATATTAGCCTCTCATTTTTCAGTGATAATCTATCCTGGATGATTGTAGGAACTCACAAAAATTAGAGCTTGTGAACTTTTAATTATTTCTAAGTGTAAAAAAAAAATATCTTTACAGTCTGGCATACAGAATCAGATTCAGAGCCTTTCTTGATATATCCTAGGCTCCTGTTAGCTGTTTTATTTTTTGTCTCACACTACTGATTCATACTGGGTTTATCATCCATTAATCACATCTGTACATCCTCCCTGTCCCAAACACTTCCCTAACCATAGAAAATTGGTATCTAGTCCCTCACAAAGGTTATATGTCAATCTGTCAAAAGACAGGAGGATGGATCTATCCATTTAGGGTCTCATCTAACTTTAAGATTTTGTGAAATATATAGCTCCTATGGAATAGGATCTGATTTTAAAATCTTAAAAATTTGGATTTTAAAATTTAAAAAGCATTTCCCAATTTTTTTGCATCTATACCAGTGTTTTCCTAGTATTAGGCTTTTGTCTCCAGGATTCATACTAGTATCTTTTCTGTAACTAGACATTAGTAAAGGGTATATGAGATCCTGAAGACAAAAGGAACATTTTAATAAGAATTATAACAATTATAGCTTTCTATTTTCATAGTTTCATTTATTATTAAATCTTAAGATTAATGAAGAACATAGATCTAAGAGTAAGTCAGGTTCTTCAATTCCCCTACCTTAATTCCATTATGCAATGTATTTACAGTGTAAATATACAGGAGGGTTTCTTTTTTTTTTCCTTTTTTTAAAAAATGACTTTATTATTTTCTGCTTCTGTTGTTTACAATAGTTCCAAATGCCTCTTGTTTGGTTTTGAAGTTCATACAACAGACTATGAGCCAAACTTAGTGATTTACTGTTTTGAAAGAATCTCCCAAAATACACTTGTTTGTAATATGGCTTGCGTTTGTGTCTCAGGTGTAAAATAATTGGTATTCTATCCACAAATTTTCTTTTTCAAGTTAAAGGTGGTATGCATTGTGGTCTTATAGGTGTGTGTGTGTGTGTGTGTGTGTGTGTGTGTGTGTGTGTGTGTGTGAGGGTGTGTGTGTGTGTATGTGTGGTATATGTGTAGGGAGTTACTTTTCCCAAATACTGAATGGCTCTTCCTGGTTCGATGGCCAATCCTCTGACATAATCTCCAACCCAAATCCCTTTCAAAAGACAAGAGTCAAACAATAGATTAGACAAGAATATGTTTTTAGCAAAGTGCCAGAGCATATGTTTTATGTGACGGCAAATGTCTAAGTTCACACAAGGTTCTGTGGGAATGGATCCGATATGACCCCATACTCTAGTGCTCTGTCTCTTTAGAGAGATTATCTCCTCAGAGTTGTGCTCTATAGATCACCAGGCCCATAGTTCATGACAGTAAAAAGGTTCTCCTCTCAGCCCCTCCAGCCATTTAACTTGGAAGGATAAAGGCCCTAGATATTTGACAGGCCACAGGCCAAATGATCAAGTTTCCCCCAGGGTAATCCAACCCTGACTAAAACATTATAATTCATTTAAAAATGAATCTATTTCACTGAGTGAATGTCTTTGATAACCAGCATAATAATATCTCCTTTTATTTGTTATATGAGGTTTCCTGTAGCTCCTAGTAGCTTTAACTTTCCAGCAGCTTTTAGTATTTTAACTATATTAATTAAAATAATGTAAAATCATTTTGATGATATAGGTTGGAATTAGTGATTTTCTTTATTTTATATAAGAAGAAATGGAATTTTGGGGGACATGACATGGTTAACATCACTTGGAATGTTGGTAGGGAAACCAAAATTGGAATCCAACTTCTTTTGGCTTTTGCTGTGTCTACACAAAAGCTTATATTTTTTTGGGAAAAAATAAGTTAACTGTATTCAAGTCTCTAAAACAATCAGTTCTTAAACAGGTACAGATCTAAATTGATAGAAAACATTTCCATGCCGGGAACCCCCCATATTAATGAAATCAGAAATTTGGATTTTTGTACCTCTGCAAAACAAAATCTAAGTTCATATGCTAATTCTTTTATGAAATACATCATCAGTCCAAAAAAAAATCAGTGATTTTGACTTTTTCTTGAATTTCAAATTCCTTTGAAATAAAAATGTTTTGAAATTTCTTTTTAAAGTTTCATAATAACTAGATCCAGAGTACACAGTTCTGCTGGGTACTTAGCTATTCTGTTGGGGGTCTATGTTATTCATCATAGCACAAACTCATCTTTTACTCCTATGTCTCAGTTTCATGTTTCAGACTGTGTTTACAAATATAAACAGTTAATAATATTTAAAAGTGCCTTACAAAGACCCAACAAGAAAGCAATCCAACAGAGGAATCTTCTTCCTACTTTCAAACTCAGAAGTGGGCCCTTCTGAAGTCAAAATACATCAAATGTTTTCTTGGAAAAATAGGTACTATAAACTAGAAAGATCCTCAAGGGAAACTTGAAAGTGTCTTTCAAAATTAGCCCACACCAAAAGCTCATTCTGTGTTTGGTTCAGAATCAGATCTTCTCCATTGCAAACTGCCTTTATACATGCAGCATTTTCAACATAGATTCCTTGGGATGACCTTCAAAAAGTGATTTTTGACAAGATCCTGATGTTAATGCTATTACTGATCTATCACAATGTACCAGAGCTCTCTCACATTTGGAATTACTGGAAGGAACCTCCTAGAAAGAGCCACCATGTTGTGTTAGAGCCAGAAGTGACTTTTTGGCAAATTGACAAATTAAGGTCAAGAACATTGTTTGCCTGTTGAACTTGGCTCCAAAGCATATGTTCTTAAATTTTTTCTCTGTCTGTCTTCTTCTGCATGTATGTGCATGGTGGTGTGGTGAAGTCTTTGGGACTCAATATGAGCTGGGAATGCTCTACTCCAGATCAGACCCATAATCTTCATAATCCTTATGAATATTTGGGATGGCTTCTCTAACTTTGCACATCTCACATTTTTTCTGAGCTAATTCAATTCTACTCCACTCATGGAGCACAACACCTTCTCTGATGAGGGCACACCGTGCTGTACTGTCCTGTGCCAGTGTTTCCCATGTCATAAGTCACTTCTAAAGTTAAGAGACTTGGGAGTGTCCTTATATCACTGTTTCTGACCACCAGGTGAGCACTTGCCTTGTGTGAGTTCTTCATAAAATAGTCTTTTTGACAAGTGTACATTTGGCTTTTGAACAATGTGGCCAGACCAATGAAGTTGCACTCTCTGTAGTAGAGTTGAAATGCTTGACAGTTAGTTCAAGAAAGGATTTTAAGAGGCATCTAGGTTACTAGCACAGTGAATAGAGAACCAGTCCTGAAGTCAGGAAGACCTGAGTTCAAATCTGGCCTCAGACACTTAACACTTCCTATCTGTGTGATCCTGGGTAAGTCACTTAACCCCAATTGCCTCAAGGAAATAAATAAAAATAAACAAACATTTCAGTGTCTGGTATCATCCTGCCAGGTCATCTTCAGAATCTTTCTGAAATAATTCAAATTATTGGCCACATTTCACAGTCATACAACGAGACCAGTCCAATAGCTCAATATTTCTCCTCTTTCATTATGAACCTTCCAAACACTGAGCTGGCTCTGGCAATGCATGTGTCAACCTCATTATCAATGTGTACATCCCTGGAAAGTAGACTGTCAAAGTAAGTGAACTTATCCACAGCATCAGAACTTCTCCATTTGCGATAACTGATGGTTTCACATATGGATGCTGTGGTGTTGGCTGATGGAGTACCTCTGTTTTCTTGGTGCTAATTGTTAGACCAAAATTAGCACAAGTCATAGGGAATCAATCCATACTTTGTTGCATCTCAGTTTCAGAAGCTGCATTGAGTGTACAAGCATCTGCAAACAAAAATCAAGCAACACACTTCCCCCACTTTAGTTTGGGCTTGTAGCCTTTCCAAGTTGAAGAATTTGCCAACAGTGCAGTAGCTGACCTTGATGCTACATTCATCCTTTTTGAAGGCATCTGACAACATTGTTGAAAATCATGCTAAAAAGTATGGGAGCAAGCACACGGTCTTGTTTCACTCCATTGGTGACTGGGAAAGTTCAAGAACATTATCTGTTGTGCAGAAGCCAGGCAAGCACGCCATCATGAAATTGGCATTATTTACTGATAAGCTTCTCTGGGAAACCAAATTTTGGTGTAATTTTCTCCCCTTTTATTCATTTAAAAAAATTTTTATAAAGAAAAATAGAAAAGTAAAATAAAACAGAACAGCACATTGTCATGTGCCCAGCCAAACATCAGGGAGGATTCAAAATATATGACAATAAATTATCAGTTCAAGAAAGGACATATAATAATAGAAGAAATTATATTCATGAGTGTCCATCTTTACTTGACTACGTTGTAGGTTGTTCTTTTGTTCTATGCTGCACACTTTTTTTGCTTTATTCTTTTCTTTCCTTTTATCCCTTCCACCTTCCTTAAGCAAGTTAAGGTTTAGCAAGGATATATTTATGTAGTCATATACAGATATACAGATACATGCACATATACACACATACTTCATCTTCCTCCCATACACACATTCATATCTTTCCTATCCCTGCTAATTTTTTGCTTTAATTCTGCTCCTTAATTTGTCTTCTTATTACTTAACTTCTCACTATCTACATGTTCCTCCCTTGTATTTTTTCTCCCACCCTTTACTTCCCCCTCCACTCATCCTTTCCCCCTTGTTTCTTTAAAGATTTTGGAGGGTGTTATATACCCTTCCTGCTTTGTGTTACCTATTTAACCCATTGCTCATATGAGTATGTTCTGAGAACTATGAGCCTCCCCCCCCCACTAATGTCTCTGTCAGTTCTTCCTCTGCACCTCATTTGCATAACATAATTGCCATTTTTATCTTAACTCTGCTCCAATCTTTCTTTTGAGCTACCCAATTGTTGATGTCAATTTTAAACATATGGTATACATTTCCATGTAAAAAGCATAAACAATTTACCCATATTAATTTCCTTGAAATTGATCTTTGATATTGGCTCTTATAAATTAAATTTTTTATTGAGTTCAGATTTGGTTGAAAGTCCTGAAAATTTGCAAGTTTGTTGAATGTCTTTTTTTTTCATTCAGTATTATGGGTAATTTTGCTGGATATGATATTTTTGGCCACAGGCCTAGTTCTTTTGATTGTTGGTAGATATGATTCTAGGACCTGTGGTCTTTTATTATGGCTGCTGATAAGTCCTGTACAATTCTAATTATAGCTCCAGAATATTTGAATTGTTTTTCTTCTTTCTTGCAAAATGTTGTCTTTGATCTGGGGGCTTCAAAATTTGGCAAAAATATTTCTATGTATTTTCCACAAAAGTTCTCTTTGAGATGGTGATCAGTGGATGCATTTTTTTCTATTTCTACTTTCCTCTCACATTCTATCACTCCAGGAAAATTTTCTTGGATTATTTCTTGCATTATTGCATATTGAACTTGGCTCCAAAGCATATGTTTTTGAAGGCATCTGACAACATTGTTGAAAATCATGCTAAAAAGCATGGGAGCTTTAAGGTAATCCAATGTTTCTTATATTTTCTCTTCTCGATCTGCTTTCCAGATCTGTTGTTATTCTTATGTTTCACATCCTGTTTTATTTTTTCATTCTTTAAATTGTTTTGTTATTTCTAGATCTCTCATAGCTTCATTGTCTTCCCCTTGCCCAATTCTAATTTTCTAAGTTACTTTTGTTTTTAAGACTCTGTATTTCCTTTTCTAGTTGGTTACATTTTTTTCCAATAATCTTGTTTTTCTTGGATGATTTTTATTTTTTATTTTTTCTTCAATGTCTTTCATTTGATTTTTAAATTCTTTTTTGAATTGTTCTATAAATTATCTCTGGGCAGGGAACTATTTAATGTTACTCTTTGGGAGAGAAAAAAAGCTTTTTTTTTTTTTTTTTTTTTACTTCAGTGTCCTCTTCCAAAGATAAACGCTGATTTTCTCTATTCCCAAAATAAGTTTCTATGTTTAGTTTTTTCTTCTTTGCTCATTCATTTTTAAAAAAAATTAGAACTATTAGTGTACGCATCTCTAATCCTGAGGTAAGGGGATGGTGCCTCTAGCTTCACTTCAGGTTTCCCTTCTGATCTGGAACCCCAAATCAAGAGCTCTCCCCTCCTACAGGTATCCACAGCCAGCAGCGTCTCTGCCCCATTGCTTCTGCACTCCCAGTGTGCTGGTTCCCTCTTGCCCTGAGCCACATCTTTGTTGCACAACTGGGCCTGGTGTTCCTGATCAGTCCAGACTCACTCAGTTTTCCTGGACTCAGACTCTGACACTGACACTTTCCAGTAGATGAAAGTTTCTGTAGTTCCTGCTGAACTCATCTAGCCCCAAGGGCTTCCACTCACTTTTTCTTCAGAGCTAGCCTTGAAGTATTTGCACTTCACTTGGGTTAATCCCCAGTTTTAGGTCTTTATTTGGATTTTCTCAGATTATACCAGGAGGACCCTTGTTCTGTCCCAAGTCTTCTTGATTTTCAGCAGTTTATGTTTGCCCTGAGGCACAAATTTGTTCTGTTTGTGGGGAAAACCTGGAGAGCTTGGAATTTACTGATTTACTGCACCATCTTCCCAGAATCCTCCTCAAAACATGACATAATTTTCCATATGCCTTCACAATTGACATTATCAAAGGTCTTGGTCAGATCTACAAATGTTGTATACAAACCTCTGTTCTGCTCCTGTCATTTCTCCTGGAGTTGTCAGACAGCAAACACCGTATCCACTATTCTTCAGAATCTTCCAAAACCACACTGGCTTTCAGATAGATGAAATTTTCTCACTTGCAGGATTGGTATAAGTTAGTAAGGACTTTCAAGATCATTTGGTCTAACCCCTGACTTTGCAGATGAGTAGATTATGACCAAGAATCATTAAATAATTTGTCCAAGGTTACTGTTTAGTCATTTAGTCATGGCCCATTCTTTGTGATCCCATGGACCATCTCACCGTCCATGAAGTTTTCTAAGCAAGAATATTGGAGTGGTTTGCCATTCCCTTTTCCAGTGGATTAAGGCAAACTGAAGTCAAATGACCTGCCCAGGGTCACACAATTAGTAAGAATCTGAGAATGGATGCATTCTAATCCTTCTGATACCTGGAAAAGTATTTTATCCATTGAGCCATATAGCTGTCAAGGTCATATAAATAGTAAATATCAAACTTCTTTCTGCTAGACTTGCCAATTTATAGTGAATATAAAGGCAATGTATAAATAGTAGAAATGACTATTATGGGTATTAATAATATCTCTCTACAGTACTTTTCACAAAATGCTTTTTTCGCAACCTTGTGACCTAGCTAGTTATAGATATAAATATCTTTATTTTCCATTTGAAGAAGCGGAAGCTTGGGATTTTGAATGTGAGTAACTTATTTGCCTAAGGTCAACTAGATAGAATAAGTCAGGATTTCAATTACATTAAATAAACACTGATTGAGTGTCTACTATATTCAAAGAGAGAGACAGTGTTGGGGAGGGAATGAAGGATCAGCCTTGGAGACAGAGAGTACTCAGTTCGAGGCTTGCCTCTGCACCATCCTGATCATATGATTCTGGGCAGCTCATTATTTAATCTCTCCTGCACCAGGTGCTGTCCTAAGAGTAGCTGTCATAGACATATTGTCCAGAGGCATTTGTGCAGGATGATTCTATCCTGGGAGCTGCTTATCCTGATTACTCCATGGGTCTGTATCCCTTCCAGTACAAGGCCACTGTGGCTTGAATCTAGGTCTTTTCTATCTCCAAATCTACACTCTTGCCATGACACCATGATGCCTCCCTTTAAGCCTGATCAAGGGAAATAATGATGGTGATGATGAGAATGAAGATGAAGATGATGATAATGATGGTAACAAATCTTTAAAGCAATTAGGTGCAAAGTAGATGGGAAATTTACCCACCAAGAGTTCCCTATACTAATGTAGACATAGGTATAGATTCCTCCCCAAATCATATTGATGTAATATACATATATAATGATCACTCTAACTCCTATAATAACACTACCTATAAACTCAATTATATAGGTGATTAAAGGGTTACAAAGGAGCTACCAAGGGACTCTTTCTTGCTGTGTTTTTCCCTAGGGTTTTCCTTTACCTATATAACAAAGTTAGGAAAGCCTCTGGGATATTTAATAAATTTACACACATCTGCATGGACACTGCCATCTATTGTCAAATCTTTTGCAGACTAATTTTTTATTTGAAAGTTGTTATCCCTTCTTCTTTCCCCATTTCTTATCTTACATTATTGATATAGATCCTCTCACTTCATCCCTCTCCCCACTGCAGAAATATACCTAGTATTCTTGCTTTTGATATGTCCCAAATCTACCTTTGCATTATTATAAACCACTATAGCTTTGCCTAACCCCTGTTGCTCTAAACAAACTCAAATCTTTGCCAATTCCTGCCAAAACCACTCCTGTGGTTTTCCCATCTCTGTGCCTTTGCTTTCACTGTTCCTTCTACCTGCAATGTCCTCCCCATCTTCTCTATCTGTCAAAATCTACCTATCCCTTAAGGTCCAACTGAATAGTCATATCCGTGAATCCTGCTTTAATCTGAATTCTCATTTCTCTGAATTTCTATAGCCCTTTATACTTTTCTTAGAGTACTAATGATACACTGCTCTGCATTTAAATTAATTATACATGTAGCCTAACTCCTCTACTATAGTGTAAGCTCCTTGGGAGCAGAAATGTTGTCCTTATTTTTATATCACCTTACAAAATCCAGCACAAAACTTTTTACATTGTAGACTCTTAACAAGTGTGTGAGTGAGGATGGAAGGAAGGGAGGGAGAGAGAGAGAGGAAGAAGAGAAGAAGGAGGAAGGGAGGGAGAAAGGAAGGAAGAAAGGGGGAAGAAAAAAAAGGGGGAAAGAAAGGAATGGAAGAGAGGGAGAAGATGATAGGAAGTGAAGGGAAATAGAGGAGACAGGAAGAGAGGAAGAAAAAGAAAGGGAGGGAAGAAGGAAGGAAGAAAGGGGGAAGAAAAAAAAGGGGGAAAGAAAGGAATGGAAGAGAGGGAGAAGATGATAGGAAGTGAGGGGAAATGAAGGAAACAGGATGACAGAGAGGAAGAAAGAGAAAGGAAGGAAGAAAAGAAGAGGGAAAGAAGGGAATGAAAGAGAGGGAGGGAGGGTGATAGGAAGTGAAGGGAAATAGAGGAGACAGGAAGAGAGGAAGAAAGAGAAAGGAAGGAAGAAAAGAAGAGGGAAAGAAGGGAATGAAAGAGAGGGAGGGAGGGTGATAGGAAGTGAGGGGAAATGAAGGAAACAGGATGACAGAGAGGAAGAAAGAGAAAGGAAGGAAAGAAGGCAGGCAGGCAGGCAGGCTGGAAGGAAATGCATTTAAGGAAGGGTAAGCAATTATTGATAGTGGAAAGCTTAGTTAGACCATTAATTTTCAAAGGCCGTGACTTAAAGAATATTTTTGAAAGATTGCATCAATATGGAAGCACTGCAGTTTGTTCAGCATTAGGCTTAGTAGTGATTTCCAAAGGAAAAAATGAGACCCTTTATTTTCATTCCTCTCCAATGTCTGAGGTAACCCCTCCTCCCCCAGGACATATCAGTCCACAGCTTCAAATGTTGTTAAATGACTCATTTGCACAAAAGCAGTTAGCAAGAGCATGAACTTCCACTGTCTATTACCAGGGGATTATTAATCAAGGAACCTAAGACGATCTTGCACCATGTCCCTGAAAAGGTCAGGAGGTTGCTATTTCTTTTCTGCCCTGGATCTTTTTTCAGGAACAATGTCAAGCTGTTAGTTATCTGGAGGAAATGAATGTGCTGCGGATATCTGTAGTACTGAATTAATTTTTTTTTTTAGTTTAAATTCTCATTTAAATAAGATTGAATTAAGTCTCTCATTATTCTATGGTATTATATCCTTTGATTAGAGGAACATAATAAGACTTTTTTCCCCCTTTCCTTAGAGTTTTACTACTCAAATTAGATTAAAATATTAAAATCACCTTTCTTTTGCCACTGTATAAGATGTCATCCATATCCTTTTGAAAATCACTTTTACACATTTTGGTGAAGTGGAAAGAGAATGGATTGGAAGTAAGCAGGGACCCAGTTTCCAATCCTTCCTTTTCCAATAACTCCCTCTGTAAACTCTGGAAAATAACTTTTTTCCTCCAAATCCCAATTTCCTTATTTATAAAACAATCTTCTAGCCATTGTCCTCCCCACCCCTATTTCCTACATTTCACAAATTCAGGGCTAGAAAGGGAAATTAGAAATTATGTAGACACTACTTCATTTCCCAGCTGGGAGAAATAGCCCAGATAGATTGAGTGAACATTCCACATTTAATATTGGGATTAAAATTCAAACTCAGGACTTCTGATTTTAGAGCTTCCCATTCTACTCTACTAAGTTAACACTGGCATTTATCTACCTGAAATTTATTTCCCCCCAGTACTTCAACTGCCTAATTTCATTAGGCCCATTTTGTTATCTATATACTAGGGCTCATTTTTATGGCTGATGGTATTAACAAAGGATGTGAAAGTAATAATATTTGGATTTATATGACCCTTGCCACCTGAGTATTTCAATTTCATAGAAATTGGGACTTGTCCTAGGAGAGAAGAGGAAATTGCTTATTCTTGGAAATGCTTGACTAATTCAGCCTCTTTGGGACAATTTATAGTCTTCCAGGTCACTAAAGCAATAGTACATTACGGTATATTGGTAGCCTGGCAGCTCATATTCATAAGATGTGGTTGTGATCACTTTATAACAGATTTTATTTTTAATTCCAGATTACTGGAGGTCAGCCCCCATTTTCCTGAAAGAATGACTGAGGCCCAAAGTAAATTGATGATATGCCTTGAAAATAAATTGCATACAGAGCATCAGATTTGCATCTCTTATGTTAGAGAGGAAAAACTAGATTTGAATCTTGCTTTTGTTATTTATTATCTAGAGGATCTCACACAAGTTGCTTAACTTCTTGGCTTTACTTAAACAAACAAACAAGCAAACAAATGAGCTTGTGCCTAATGACTGCTAAAGGTTCCTTCCAGCCCAAAGTCAATGATCCTATGAATTACACTTAATGAACTGAGCTTTCCAACATTTACATTTCTCTTCATTTTTAACTCATCTTTCCAAGTTTTTGCAGGGTGAGATGTGTGGCATTTTGCCCATTGTCCAAGAATATAGAATTCAGCCTAGAAAACAATAGATCAAAAGGTGCTACTTTTCCTGGTAGTTCCAATTTATTCTTTTTCTCTTTCTTTCCTTCTTTCTATTAGGCATGCAAGCATTCTGATGCTGTTGTTTTCCATTCTTCACAGTACAGAAATTGTGTTCAAGACAATAGGCTTGTTTCTAATTTGGTGTTTCAGAAAGCTTGGCAAAATAGAAATAAGATTGTATTCAAAAGTTGAAAAAGAGCATGTAAATAGCAATAACTGAAATTTGTGATTAAACAATTAACAAAAAAGAACCCTATGAAGTCATTAAAAGTATAAAGAGTGAGACGTTCCCTGCTTTGTCATTACTGGGTTTGAACTGTTATTATTGAACATTGGTTGAGCACCAACAATGCTTTTGCCATTCTGGGAAACATGAAATTGGAAATAGGCCCTTCCCGATGGACTGCTGGTCTAAATAGACAAGCGAGTAAGAGAGAAAAAGATGAGAAGGCTCTCAAGTCCCAAGAGAAATGAAGACTGGAAAGAGAAAATAGAAAGTGTTATAATAATTATTCTTTATCTGCATCTATAGTCAAGCTATGAAAATGGTTTTAAATATTCCATCCTCTGAAATAACACATGTAAAGCACTTTGTAGACCTTAAAACAGTGTATGGATGCTAGTTATTATTATTATTGTTGTTATTATTACCATCATCATTTTCTATTTTGTGATCTTATGGATCATGGTACAGTCAAAGCTATCAAAAGGTTCTACTCCTCCAAGTATTCCAATTTGTTCCTTTTCTTGCTTTCTTTTTATTAGGCATGCACTCTGATGCTATTGCTTTCCATTCTTCACAGTACAGAAATTATGTTGAAGACAATAGGCTTATTTCTATTTAACCACTCAGGTCTCAGTTTCCTCTTCTGTAAAGTATAGAGATTGGACTAAAAGTTTTATCTTTTTTCCCTTTAAGATCTGTCCATGATTTTCCGATTTGATTAGTACATGGAATATTTAAGTTTTCTCTTCTACTTCTTCCACTTCCCTCACCTTTTTTTTTTTCTTTTAGGAGAAGGGAAGGGAATAAATATTGATATAATGCTTATTATATCAATTATAATATATTATATATTAATTGATATATCATATCAATTACATGTTATTATAATGTTTCACCCAGACTAGGCGCTGGGTGAAAAATTATGCTAAGAACTTTACAAATAGGCATTGCATCATCCCCCTTTTTATAATTGTGGGAACAGGTTAAATTATTTGCCCAAGGTCATACAATTAGAAAGTATCTGAGGTAGCATTTCAATTCAGCTCTTTTTGAGTCCAGTCCAGTGCTCTATCCAACATGCCACATGGATGCCTCCTCTTAAGGTCCGTAGCACCAATGGGAAAAAGGATGACAGAGGATGAGATAAATAGATAGTGTCATGGAAACCACGAATGAGAACCTGGACAGACTTTGAGAGATTGTGAAGGATAGAATGGTTTGGCATGTTTTGGTTCTTGGAGATATAAAGAATTGGACATGATGAACAATTAAACCACAGTAGGACCAGTTGGGTAAGTAGCACGTGTTTCATGGGCTTAGTTCATGTGTTTGGTCTATCTTGACCCCCAGAACTCTTACCAGTTATATTTCCAACTGCCATGGAGGAATTTACCACCTTTTTTGGAGGCCTTTCTCCCCTACTCACTCTCTATTTTCTAGTGCAGTAAAATGGAAATTATCTCTAACTCACCTTTTCATTTGCCACCCAAAGCATCCTTATCCCTGAAGAGAGACTTGTTTTGGGCTCTTCAAATAGACAATGGAGAGATTTGTACTTCATACTCACCACATTTCAGTGGTATGTTGTTGTGTAGATTAATGCCTTTGTAATATATTTTGTTGAGGATTTATATCTGTTCATATGGAACCATGTCTTTCCCCCAGGAATAATACAGATCCAAGTTGGAGATTAGAGTTTGTGTGAGTGCAGCTAAACACAGATAAGGACATTCCCTCTTGTGAGAAATGAAGCCAGCTAACGGGGAGGCAAAGAACAAAAGGCCCCTTTCACTTTAGATCATAGAGCAGCAACCCTCTGGTAAACATTATCCAGTCTTAAAAGTGATTCTCTGTGACAAGGATCACTTTTGCAATGTGCGCTCTCCCGGTCTGTACACCTCCTGCTTCATTCTTATACAAACACATGCAGAGCTCACACCAGGAGCGAGGAGCCAAGAGATTATGTAGATGCTAAGCATGGAGAGTTGGCAGGAGAGCCAGAAGCTGAGGATGCCAGGTACCCCATGGAGGGACCTAACCCCACTGGTTTTTAGTCTGTCACACCTGTTTTCTGTGCAAGGTGGGAGCCACGGGCGATATAGCCCATAGCGCCAACATTCAGCACACAGTGGGAGGGACCTGGGGTCAGAACTGAACCAGCTCAGCACAAAGTACTTAAAATTATCACGCATTTTGGAGGCATCAGAGAGAATTGTGTGAATGCCTTCTTCAATCTTAGCACATACCGAAGGTTCCATTGGCCTAAACTTTTGGAGATGTTTCCCAACTCATCTTTTCCCCTTCAGTGACTCATGTTTCAGGGGTTTGAAATATATGCTTCCAAAGTTAATGAAAAAGGCCTATTTTTTTCATCTTTGGCGACATTAACTGTGTTGCTTTTGTTGTATGAATTAGCTATACTTATAACCTATTATATATCATAGGTCCACCTGGGGGAGAGACATAGATTTTCCTTAATCCATGCATATCCTTACATAGACATATCTTTTTTTTTTTTTTTTTTAGTAATGCTTTCTTTTTTTTCCTCAGGGAAAATTACTATAAATATGAATGCATTATCTACAATTAATTAATAAGAAGAAAGCTCTATGCATTGGACTGTGAAGTAAGCTGCTTGAGGATTTAGACATGATCTGTACTAAAGGACGGGGCAGCCATTATGCTATATGTCACAAGGTCAGTAATAGCTGGTTCCTTATAACAAAACCTTTGTGCTCCTTTGTCATAAAATCTAGCCAGTACAGTTGGGTAAGGCAGCTATGACAAGTTGAATCTCTTATTAGGTCATCTGTTCAGCTAAGAGGTACCTGAGATTGCAAAATTCAGGAGAATAATTAGTAGATCTTGTAGATAATTGAACCTCCACTATTACTTTGTGAAACATCCTGTAAGAGTCACTTTTAAGACTCTCTCTGTCTGTCTCTGTCTCTCTCTTTCTCTCCTTTCTATTATTTATCTCTCTGTATATATACATGCATGCGTCTATGTATGTATCTATCCATCTATTTATATCTGAAGAATTCCTTCAAGACAGGTAAGTTTTTTTTTAAACTTTTGTTTACTCTTTCAATCTAACTCTTCATGACCTCCTCAGACTGCAGCACATCAATGCAGTAAGTGGAGTTTTCTCAGCAAAGATACAGGAGCAGTTTTGTCATTTTCTTCTCCAGGTCTTTCTACAGATGAGGAAACAGGCAAACAGGGTCAAGTGACTTGCCCAGAATCACAGAGCTAGGATTAGAACTGGACTAGAACTCAAGGCTGGATTAGAACTCAGGTCTTTCTGCCTCCAGGCCTAGTTCTCAATCCACTGAACTATCTAGCTGCATCCTAAATCATCATCATAAAGCAGGTTTTGTGTTTTAAACAAAGTTTTATAACTTAGACATCACTTAAACTTGCAAATAGAGTTTCTATTCTAGTCTTATAAAGAATAACATTGATAGGTTTAGATTGATTCTCATCTATGGGACTCCTTTTAGTGAACTCCTGCCTGACAGGTGGGTTGCAACTGTGGTATTATAGGAAGATGCCATATTTATCCAAGGAACTAATGTGGAGGATTGTTAAATGAATGCTGGATCTGTGCTTGGAGAACCTCCTACTTTCTTCCTGGGTGTCCTTGAGTAAGTCATTTGTAAAACAAGAGGCTTAAATGAGTTATTCTTTAAGGTCTCCTCCAGTTCTAGCTCACATATTGTGGACATACCTGGCTTTGTTTCAAGGGAGGCAATCAGCTAACTAATCCTACCCCTTTTCTAAATAAGTGTGAAGTCTCTGGACAAGGGTCCTTTTCTGTGTCCCCCTTATCTTGCTATTGTTCTGGCAATCATTAACAATTTCTTCCTTGCAAGAGCAGTGAGGAATGATTGGCATTGAGGAGCAGATCTGGCTATATAAAAGATGGCAATCAAGAAAGACCAACAAACTCACACAGATACCCAAAGGAAAGAGGGATGCTTGTGCTCCTGGAGGAGGTCTGGGCATCCAGTAATCCTCTAATGGAAGGTCTGTGAATTAGGTTTTAAAAATATTTTGATAACTGTATTTCAATATACTTCTTTTGCTTTGTAATCTTTTTTTAAATATTATCTTATGTATTTGCACATTTATCTTATGTGTATCAAGATTCTGAGAAGCAGTCCAAAGTTTGTTCAGTAGATTGCCAGAGGGATCTAGGACCCCAAAAATATTAAGCGTCCTCACTCTGAAGGGAACTACGTGCATCTCTGGGCTAAAACAAGACTGAGGGACAGAGGCCAAGTCCCATTGCTCAAGCAGAAAATATTTAGTAATCCACCCTTTGGCAACCATGTCCCTGTACTGTTCTGGGCTATGGAGATAAGAAGGCAAAAATCAAGTCCTTACCCTCAGGGGGCTTACATTTTGTTGGTGTAGATAACTTGTAACTATGCAAATATATGCACAACTTGTTTAAAATTGGATTATTATTTTATATATTTATTTAGACATCTATCCATCCATCCACCCATCCCTCTTTGTCTTTGTCTCACTGATTCTTTCTCCCTCCATCCATTTATCCATCCATCATCTCTGTCTGTCTGTGTGTCTCTGTCTCTTTCTATGTGTCTGTTCTCTTGTATCTATCAGTCTGTCTGTCTAGCTTTTTCCATCCATCTCTCTCATTTATCTTATTTCTGGAAATCACTCTATGTCTTAAGTCCTGCTATGTTGTTGTCATTGGTGTAGAAAATTTTAGATCAGAAGTCTGCTCATCTAGGTGGACCATTGGATAGAGAGAACCTGAAATCAGAAAGAACCAAGTTCAAATTCAGCTTTATATACTTAACAAGTCTTTCAACCTTTGACTGCCTCACTTTCCTTAACTGCAAAATGGGAATAATCATAGCACCTAACTTTCAGAGATCTTGTGAGGATCAGTTAAGATAATCTATATAAATATAAATATAATATATATATATATATTATATATATATATATATTATATATATATATAGTGTGTGTGTATACATATATATACATGCACATATATATATATATATATATATATATATATATATATGTATATATACGTCTGGCACACAGTAGGGGTTTAATAAGTGTTATTCTCTATTTTCCCACTCACCTCCCATGTAGACTGACAAGTTTTCTGCAAGTTAGACTTAGGGTTGAAAAACCTTATATACACTAAGCATGTAAATAACTTGACCAATATCACATAGACTGTGTTGGTCAGAATTGGATTTTGATGTCAAGGCTCTATACCCATTTCTCCATGCTTCATCATGTCAGTGTTATGTTGATTAATGTCACTGTTCCAAAGTGATATTTGCATACATCTTCATGAGAATGTGAAGGAATTGGTATATACTTATCTTCAACCATGATTTTTGCCTCAGTCTGATTATAATAATGGAACTCTTGTGGGCATGAGCAAAAACAATTTTGCAGAAAGCACAATTATAAAGATGGCATTGTAATTTTAAATTGAAAATCCTAATTTATCTATTAAATGTTGGAGGAGATGTGGGGAAACTGGGACATTAATGCATTGTTAACAGAGTTGTGAAATGATCCCACCATTTTGGTGAGCAACTTGGAATTAAGGACATATCCTTTGACCCAGCAGTACCATTGCTGGGTCTGTTTCTCAAAGAAGTCATAAAGGAGGGAAAGGGACCCACATGTGCAAAAATGTTGTAATAGTTCTTTTTCTGGTGGCAAAGAATTGGAAATGAGTAGATGCCCATAAATTGAGGAATGGCTGACTAAATTATGATATATTAAAGTAATGGATTATTATTGTTCTATAAAAAGTGACGAAGAAGCTTATTTTAGAAAGGCCTGGATAAATTTACACGAATGGATCCTGGATGAAAAAAGCAGAACCAAGAATACATTGTACACAGTAACAGCAAGGTTATGCGATGATCAACTATGAAAGACTTGATTCTTCTCAGCAGTTCAGTGATCCAAGACAATTCCAATAAACTTTGAAAAGAAAATACCACCTGTATCTAGAAAGACTATGGAAACATGAAAATAGAATATTCATTTTTTTCTTTCCCTTCTGCTTTTTTTTCTTGTGATTTTTCCCTTTTGTTCTGATTTTTCTCTTTCAATATGATTCACAAATGAATGTATATTAAAAATTAATGTATGTATATAACCAGAAAAAATAAAGCAATTAAAAAAAGCAAATCCTTACTTATCTATGATACAGTTCTTATTAGGGCTGGCTTGATTTATTCTGGGCCATCCCCTTGCACTAAGATCATAAGGCAAATTTTAGGAAGGGAGAAAAGTGAGTTTGTTCCAATCCCATTGTCTTGCATATGTGCCCTTCTTTCCTTCCAGGAATACTTCTTCCTCCTGCAGAAATCTACATCAGTCTCCTTTTTATACTAATACTCAGGAAAATAAAAACTATCCTATCAAAGATTTAAATCTGAGTATGACTTCATCAGTAAAACCTTCCAAGAAGATATGTATTTTTATCAGTCCCCCCTCCCCTCCCAATCTTAATGATGGATTAAAAAGTTTTTCAGGTTGTTACAACATTTTCTAGAATCAGCCAGCAGGTGGGAGAGGGCAGGCAATTGGATTCATTTAAGAATCCTTGAAATGAAATCCTTATAGGTGATTGTTTCCCTAATATTCCCAAAGAAATGCAGAGTGGTACTGGAGGGAAATTTTTGTTTTATTTGGGAAAGACAGTGGAGACAACAAAACCAGCTTAATATCCAGGGGAACTCTTTGCCCATCTCTAACAAGAGTGCCAAGTTATCTTTGAAAAGGGCAAATGAGTATACCAGGGAAACAAGAACCTATTGTATACACATTGCAGTTGTACTTTTTTTCTTCCATCAAGTAGTCTAAATTCACAGAACATGGAATGACTAACTACTTTATTCATAGAGTGCACAGAAAAATAGAAATGAAAACAAACACTTTAATAAGTACTCTTCAATTACATAATTTTTTCAGAGCCAGAAAAACTTGCAGTTCAATTCTGCTATCTGTAATTCTGCTTGTATGACCATGGGCAATTCTCTTAACTTATCTGTGTACTAGGTAACAATTTAAGATTATTATAGAACACATGCTTATTTGGATTAGTACTGAGAGGTTCCTCACGGGGAGTTCCTTACACCAGTAAAATCATACTTCCAGACCCCAAAACACTCTATCTATCTATCTAGCCATTTCTCTCCCTTCCTCCCACTTTCTTTCTCTCTCATTTCCTTCCTCTCTTCTCTCTCTCCTTCCCTTTCTTTCTTCTCTCTCTCTGTTTTTGTCTCTCTCTCTCTCCCTTTCTCTTTCTTCCTCCTCCCCACTCTACACTTAGTTATCATCTATCTATCCATCTATCTATACATATACATATATGTATCTGTATATTTATGTACATGTGTATATGCATAAATGTAAGCAAAATGCCTATATAGACATGTATGTAGACATGTATCTGTATTTTATTTACAGTATATTTTGTATGTTTGTTTATAGGTATGTGTAGACATACACATATAATAATAATAAGCATTATTATTATTATCAAGTTGTATTTCTTGTTCCTTTTTTTTTTTTTTAACACTTTCTTGTTTCAGGGAGAAAGACAAAAGCTTCTCATTCAAAGAATGTCCCTAAAGAGACATTTTCATCTTCATGGATGTGATGACTTTTTTCTTCCCACGTTAAAAAATATTTTGACCAAATATCCCGAGATGTTTTACCCTTTGATGGTACTCTGTAGTAGATTTCATACAATTCAGATTTTAAAAAGCCTAAAACAAAAGTAGTTTTTCCCCCCTTTACTAGACCTCTGTTGGGGCTTTTACAATGTGCTACAGAAGGATCAGAAGGCACCTTTGAAGGCCCTGGCATTCTGTTGTGAGTTTCACACACTGTTCTATATAATCACATCTTCTCTTGGCCTCAGGAGGTAGTCTTTCTCTTCATGTGAACTTGCTAAGACAATGCAACATACTGAATTAGAAACAGAAAAGAACTCACAGACCTTTTTTCAGTCATATTAAGGCATGAGATTCCATAACATTGGGGGAAGGTCTCTTTTGTCAAGTATAAACTCACCATCCCCTGAATACTAGTCCCAGGGTCACTCCATTGAAGATGAAATTAGTTTGAGAAGGAAAAAGAGTTTCTTATCAGAGAAGAGCTTCAAGAAATGATTGGATGTTCTCTTAAATTTTCTGGAATAGTCAGTCATTCCATTTTCAATGAACTTAGACTATTTTATGGAAGAAATATTTTCTTTAAGTTATGCATAGGGCTATATAGCTACTGAGGTTCAAAGCCAGCTTTGAGAATACATGATTTCATAAAAGTTCACAAAACTGAGATATACCTTTGGGCTTAGTCTTTCAGAGGGGTTGTAGAATTGGAGAGAGAATTTAGATAGAGAAGAAAGGTATTTCCAAAGTTAGCCATCCAAAGTTAGCTAATTAATTCTTAGCCCCCTAAAAGAAAATAAGGCAATATCAAATTAAACATGGTGGTAAAAAGGTAGTAGTCTTGAGAGCCTCAATCAAGGACAATAATGAAAAGACTTAATAAATAATAAGTAATGTTCACAGCCTAGCTGCATTCTGAAATGAGTGCTTGTCTATCCAAGCAGAAGGGGAAAATCTCCTAATTAATTTTGAGGCTGTTATGATGTTTCAATTGATTCAGATCAGAAAAAGGAGAACAATTAAAAAGAATCAGAAAACAATATCCCTTTTAGTATTCTAAAGGGAAGACAAGAATTAAATAGAAATTTAATTGAAGTTCCCCATCTATGTGAAGGGATATGAGAAGATGTACAAAGACACAGCCCTGTGGTGGGAAGACACTGGTTCTGGATCGGTGTGAAGCACATCAGAACCGGTATATAACTGGGGGGCATCATGTTCTCCACCACTGTGGCTAGACTCCTGTGTTTTACAACCCATAGATAAGGATATATTTTTAAAGTTGAAGTCTCTACATTCTTAATTCCCAGATGAGGAAATGGAATCTCAGAGAAGTTAATGATTTGCCAAGAATGTGTAGCCAGAAAGTAACAGAGCTAGGATTTGAATCCAGACCTTATAATCCTGAATTTAGCACTTCCTCACTATGTTGTATTGCTTCCCATGACACTTTTATGAATGAAGGTGTAGAGATGAAATTTGTCAGTGAAAACAAATAGCAGATAAACATTTTGTGAGCACAGACTCTTATGTTTTTGTCTTTGTGTTCCAGGTACCTATGGCGCATAGTAGGTGCTTAAAAATACTTAAATAAATGCTTAGAGACCTGAGTTTCAATTGATAAATGACGGACAAAAGCAGCTACACCCAAAGAAAGAACACTGGGAAACGAATGTGAACTATCTGCATTTTTGTTTTTCTTCCCGGGTTATTTATACCTTCTGAATCAAATTCTCCCTATGCAACAAGAGAACTGTTCGGTTCTGCAAACATATATTGTATCTAGGATATACTGCAACATATCCAACATATAAAGGACTGCTTGCCATCTAGGGGAGGGGGTGGAGGGAGGGAGGGAAAAAAATCGGAACAGAAACAAGTGTCAATATAAAGTAATTATTAAATAAAAATTTAAAAAAAAGAAAGATATAATCCAAAATAAATAAATAAATAAATGCTTAGAATTGGATTCAATAACCTGAAATGTTCAAGGTTCAGATATACTGAGGGCAATGCCATTAAAACTTTTCTTCTTCCTCTTCTCTTGTCTACAAAATGGAAATATATATGATATTCTTCTGAGTCTAGAGTTTTAATAAAATTTAGAGACTAGCAGTTTAGTTGTATTTGCTATAAAAGGAATGTGGCTTCAAATCCAGCAGATTTAGAATATCATTTTAACAAATGTATTAAATTGCACGTAAAAGTTGCTTAATCAATCTTACAAATTCTTTTCAAAAATGCTAGATCTGAAAAATCTTGCCTTGGACTCACCTTCTTAGGGCTAGTAACTCCTCCTTTATTTATTACTCAAAGAATTTAAATAAAAATGTTTAATAGCCTGCAACAATGCTTCTATGGATGTTTCTACCCACCTTAGGAAAGAACTTAGGGTACAGTCGCCCTTTCCATCTACTCTCTCCCTTATAGAGCTCTATGGAAAAGCTTAAAAAAACAAATAAAAATGAGAGAAGGAAAAGGAAAAAAAGAGAAGAGACCTACTTGTGAAGCAGAAAACACTTTGAACTTGGAGCTAGGAAGATTTTAGTTCCACCCCTGGTTTTTCTATTTACTAATGTTTCTTCATCTATAAAATAGAGGCAATAATGTCCACACAACCTTCTGTACAGGGTTGCTGGGAGGCTCTAATATATATGAAATTGCTTTATAACCTAAAAGCATGAGGTACACTTAAGCTATTATTAAATATACATAATACACACACTGCCTGATTTCTTTCAAACGAGACCAAAGGTTGATTTTTTCTCCCCTGTTTCTAGTGGATGTAAATATGTAATAAGGTTGAATTGGAGTACTGACTTATGGGGATCATCTTTGGGAGCATATTCAGAGTTTCCGTTGAGCCCATAGAGCTGGTGACTCAGTGAATATTTGAAAGGTATCCCCTCCTACTCTCCCCACCTTCAGAGTCCACTTCCCTTCTTGTTGCATACTGCGCAGGACTATTTTCAGTAACTTTCAGTGAGGGAATGGGGAGAGGCAGCCACCCCTTCCTTCCCTGTTCACCTGTCGAACATGTCCTTTGCACATAGCAGATAAAGCTTATTCTCTGCATAGGCAAGCTGGGACCTAAGGAATTGATCTTTTTTTGTTTATTCTTTCCTAATCATAGGTGAATGGATATCTATCCTGAGATGGATGACTAAGGCTATGTAATTTTGTGAGTCTGAACGGTCTGGAGGCCTTCGTTCCAGATGGTCAGAGCTGATTTCTAGTAGGGGAAGAATTCTTGGCAAATATTCCAATGCTCTCAGAAAAGACAGCCACCCCTAGCTATACCAGAGCTGAAACTATATTATAAAGCAGCGGTCATCAAAACCATTTGGTACTAGCTAAGAAATAGAATAGTTGATCAGTGGAATAGGTTAGAGTCACAAGACACAGGAGGCAATGATTATGTAATCTAGTATTTGATAAGCCCAAAGAATCCTAGTTTCTGGAATAAAAAATCACTATATGACAAAAATTGTTGGGAAAATTATAAATTAGTATTATAGAAACTAAGCTTTAACCCACATCTAATACTCTACACCAAGATAAGGTTGAAATGGGTTCCTGATTTAGACATAAAGAGTGATACTATAAGCACATTCAAAGAACAAAGAATAGTTTACCTCTCAGAAGAACTAGAGTACATTACGGAATGCAAAATGGTTAATTTTGATTATATTACATTAAAAAGGTTTTATACAAACAAAATCAATACAGACAAGATTAGAAGGGAAACAATAAATGGGGGGGGGGAAATTTTACATCCAAGGGTTCTGATAAAGGCCTAATATCTAAAATATATAGAACATTGACTCAAATTTATAAGAATTCAAGCAATTCTCCAATTGATAAATGGTCAAAGGATATAAAGAGAAATTTTTAAGATGAAGAAATTGAAACCATTTCTAATCATATGTAAAGATGGTATAAATAATTATTGATCAGAGAAATGCAAATTAAGACAACTCTGAAGTACCACTACATATATCTCAGATTGGCTAAGATAAGAAGAAAAGATAATGATAAATGTTGAAGGGAATGTGGGAAAGCTGGGACACTAATATATTGTAGTTGGAGTTGTGAACTGATCCCACTATTTTTGAGAGCAATTTGGAATTATGCCCAAAGGGCTATCAAACTGTGTATACCCTTTTGATCCATCAGTGTCTCTACTGGTTCTGTATCCTAAAGAGATCATAAAAAAGGGAAGGAGACCCAAATGTGCAAAAATGTTTGTGACAGTCCTTTATGTAGTGGAAAAAAACTGGAAACTGAGTGGATGTTCATTAATTGGAGAATGGCTGAATAAATTGTGGTATATGAATGTTATGGAATAGTAGTGTTCTATAAGAAATGATCAGCAAGATGATTTCAGAGTGGCCTGCAGAGACTTACATGAACTGATGCTAAGTGAAATGAGTAGAACCAGGAGATCCTTATACACAGCAACAGCATGATTATGTGATGATCAACTGTGCTGAATGTGGCTCTTTTCAACAGTGAGGTAATTCAGGCCAGTTTCAAATGGTCTTGTGATGAAGAGAGACATTTATACTCAAAGAGAGAACTGTGAAAACTGAGTGTGGATGACAGAATAGTATTTTCACTTTTTTGTTCTTGTTTGTTTTTTGTTTTCTTTCTCACTTTTTACTTTTTGATCTGATTGTTCTTGTGTGCAGCATGCTAACTGTGGAAGTATGATAGAAGAATGCAAATGCGAGGGGTGGAGACAAGATGGTCGAGAGGACACACTCATCTTCCTAAGCTCTCCTTTTCCCTCAATCAATTTTAATGAAGTTCAGCTTTGGAATTAGTGTTTGATTGTCAGAACCCACAAATATAGAGAGTACAACACATTACCAACTGAAGATAATCTTGTAGTTCCCCAGAAAAGATCTGTTTTTGTTTGTGCAGGGGGATGGAATGGAGGCAGGTCAGGGGCAGACCCAGGCAGATAATGAGAGCACAGGGAACAGCTCACACTGAGTAAACCAAAGCGGGGTGGGGTGTGGTCTCTGCTGGTGGAAAACCTGCGAGGAGAACTCTACCACAGTGTGGGCTACTCTGCCCTGGCAGCAAGCCAGTAGATCATCACAGAAGCTATAAACACAGGGGGTAAAAACTATAGCCTCAAAATGCTAGAGTCTCTCAGGACCTGGCCACACCCACCCAACAACTGGAGTGACTCAGCATGATCCAAGTGCAGACTCAGTCACTGCTCCCAATGCAGATACTGCCTTCCCACTGCTGCTGATTTTAGCACAACTGCTAATTCCAGCACAGTCAGTGGGAGCTGTCCCACTGCCCCTTTACTGCCATTTCCTGTTGTCTGTAGAGGCATTTTGAAAATACCCTACTGTCCCCTATCCCAAGCAAACCGTAGCTTTTTTTTTTTCTTTTCTTAAAATGATCAAGAAAGCTAAGTGGGCTCTAACTATAAAAGGCTTCCATACAGAAGGAGAGCAGATTTCAAATCCTGAGGAGACTAAAAACAGTTTGTCTCTAGATACAAAGATGTTTATGATCTGGTCCCTACCACATAAGGCTCTCATAGAAGAAATTAAAAAGGATCTTAAAAGAGAGCTATAAGAAAAATGGGGAAAGGAAAGGAAAACTATGCATGAGGGTCGGGATAAGACATATAACTCATTAAAAGATAGAGTGGAAAAAGGAATCAACTCCCTGAAAAACAGAACTAGTGAATTGGAAAAGGTAAACAATTCCAAGGAAAACAGAATTTGTGAATTGGAAAAAGAAAATATTTTTTTAAAAAATTGAAGAAATGGAAAAAAAATCCATAGAACAAAACAGCTCATTTAAAAACTCAATTGGACAAATACAAAAAAAAAATTAAAAAAAAGTAAATGAAGAGAATCACTCATTAAAATCACATTTGAACAAATGGAAATGAATGACTCAAGGAGATACCAAGAATCAGTCAAGCAAAACTAAAAAAATGAAAAAAAAAAAGAAAATAAAAGTTAAATACCTACTTGGGAAAATAGCAGATCTGGAAAACAGATCTAGGAGAGATAATCTAAGGATTATTGGACTCCCTGAAAATCATGATGAAAAAAGAGCCTAGACATTACTTTTCAGGAAATCATCAAAGAGAACTGTCTAGATGTTACAGAAACAGAAGGTAAAATAGACATTGAAAGAATTCATCGATCACCAACTGAAAGAAATCCCAAAATCAAAACTCCAAGAAATATTGTGGCTAAATTCCAAAAATATCAGACCAAGGAAAGTAGCCAGAAAAAAAAAAGTTATATACAGAGGAGTCACACTAAGGATCACTTAGGATCTAGTAGCATCCACCTTAAAGGATCAAAGGACCTGGAATCTGATATTCTGAAAGGCAAAGAACTTGGTATGCAGCCAAGAATAACTTAGCCATTTTCTTTCAGGAAAGAAGATGGACATTCAATGAAATAGATGAATTCCTTCTATTTCTGATGAAAAAACCAGAACTAAACAAAAAGTTTGACCTCCAAATATAGGACTCAAGAGAAACATAAAAAGGTAAAAACAAATCTTGGGAACTGTATTTCTGTTATGAGTATACATAAAAAGTATATGTATAATTTGGTTTTACTGTTATAAAAAATAATCTAGAGGTGGAAAGGAAATTGTACCAGAAAAGAGAAAAAGTGGAGGTACTACATCTCACGAAGAGGCAAAGGAAACCTATTGTATCTGAGGGAAAGAAGGAAGGGGGATGAACATAGTGTGAATCTTACTATCATCAGAATTGGCTCAAAGAGAAAATATTAGAATATTTGATTTACAGAGGAACTTCTTCTATCTCATTGAAAAGTGGGAGGGGAAAGAGAAGGAGTAGGATAAATAGAAGGGAATACAGAAATTGTAAGGGAAAGGTTTAAGAAAAGGGGAGGGATTCTAAGGGGGGGAGAAATTCTAAAGAGGAAGGGTTGCATGAAGCAAGTGGTGCTTATAAGTCTAATACTGGGGAGGGAGGTAAGGGGAAAAGGAAAGATAAAAGCATAATTTGGGGATAATAAGATGTCAGGAAATACAGAATTAGTAGTTTTAACCATAAATGTGAATGGGGTAAACTCATGAATGAGGTGGATAGCAAACTGGATTAAAAGCAGAATCTTACAATATGTTGTTTACAGAAAACACACTTGAAGCAGGGCGATACATACAGAATAAAAGTAAAAGGCTAGAGCAGAATCTACTATGCTTTAGGTGAAGTCAAAAAAGCAGGGGTAGCTATCCTCCTCTCAGAAGAAGAAAAAGCAAAAAATAATCTAATTAAAAGAGATAAGGAAGGGCACTATCTCTTGCTAAAGGATAGCATAGATAATGAAGCAATATCAATACTAAACATATATGCATCAAGTGGTATAGCATCTAAATTCCTAAAGGAGACGTTAAGAGAGTTGCAAGAAGAAATAGAAAGCAAAACTGTAATAGTGGGAGATCTCAACCTTGCACTTTCAGAACTAGATAAATCAAACCACGAAATAAATAAGAAAGAAGTTAAAGAGGTAAATAAAATACTAGTAAAAATAGGTATGATAGGTCTTTGGAGAAAACTGAATGGAGACAAAAAAGAGCACACTTTCTTCTCGGCAGTTCATGGAACCTATACAAAACTTGACTGTATATTAAGACATAAAGACCTCAAATTCAAATGTACAAAGGCAGAAATAATAAATACTTGCTTTTCAGATCATGATGCAATAAAAATTACATTCAACAAAAAGATAGGGGAAAATAGACCAAAAATAATTGGAAACTAAATAATCTCATCCTAAAGAATGATTGGGTGAAACAGCAAATCATAGACACAATTAATAATTTCACCCAAGAGAATGACAATAATGAGACATCATACCAAAATGTATGGGATGCAGCCAAAGTGGTAATAAGGGGAAATTTCATATCTCTAGAGGCCTATTTGCATAAAATAGAGAAAGAGAAAGTCAATGAATTTGGCTTGCAAGTAAAAAAATCTGGAAAAAGAGCAAATTAAAACCCTCAATCAAACACTAAATTTGGAATTCTAAAAATAAAAAAAGAGATAAATAAAATTGAAAGTAAAAAATAAAGCTATTGATTTAATAAATAAAACTTAGAGTTGGTTTATGAAAAAATCAACAAAATAGATAAAGCCTTCATAAATTTGATTATAAAAAGGAAAGAGGAAAATTCAATTGTTAGTCTTAAAAATGAAAGGATAGAAATTTCCACTTATGAAGAGGAAATTAGATAACTTAAATGAAATGGATGAATACCTTTAAAAAATATAGGTTGCCCAGATTAACAGAGGAAGAAGTAAATGGTTTAAATAGTCCCATTTTAGAAAAAAAATAGAACAAGCTATTAATCAGCTCCTAAAAAAATCCCCTGGACCAGATGGATTTACATGCAAATTCTACCAAACATTTAAAGAACAATTAACTCCAATGCTACATAAACTATTTGACAAAATAGAAAATGAAAGAGTCCTACCAAATTCTTTTTATGACACAGATATGGTATTGATACCTAAACCAGGTAAGATGAAAACAGAGAAAGAAAATTGTAGACCAATCTTTCCAATGAACATCGATACAAAAATCTTAAATAAAAAATTAGCAAAAAGATTACAGAAAATCATCTCCAAGATAATATACCATGACCAAGTAGGTATAAAGATGAAGAAATTGTAACTATTTCTAGTCATATGATAAGGTGTTCCAAATCATTATTGATCAGAGAAATACAAATTAAGACAACTCTGAAATACCATTACACACTTGTTAAATTGGCTATGATGACAGGAAAGGATAATGACGAATGTTGGAGGGGATGTGGGTAAAGTGGGACACTGATGTATTATTGGAGGAGTTGTGAAGGGATCCAACCATTCTGAAGAGCAATTTGGAACTATACTCAAATAGATATCAAACTGTGCATACCCTTTGACCCAGCAATATTACTACTGGGCTTATATCCCCCCCCAAAAAAAAATACTAAAGAAGGGAAAGGGACCTGTATGTGCAAAAATGTTGTGGCAGCCCTTTTCGTAGTGGGTAGAAACTGGAAATTGAATAGATGCCCATCAATTGGAAAATAGCTGAATAAATTGTGGTATATTAATGTTATGGAATATTATTGTTCTATAAGAAATGACCAGCAGGATGAATAAAGAAAGGCTTGGAGAGATTTACATGAACTGATGCTAGGTGAAATTAGCAGAACCAGGCGATCATTATACACTTCAACAACAATACTATATGATGATCAATTCTGATGGATGTGGCTCTCTTCAACAATGAGAAGATCCAAATTACTTGCAATTGATTTGTAATGAACAGAACCAGCTACACCCAGAGAAAAAACACTGGGAAATGAGTGTGGACCACAACAAATCATTTCTACTCTTTCTGTTATTATTTGTTTGCTTTTTTCTTCTCAGGTTATTTTTACCTTCTTTCTAAATCCGATCTTTCTTGTGCAGCAAGATAACTGTATAAATATGTAGACATATATTGTGTTTAACATATACTTTAACATATCTAACATCTATTGGTCTGTCATCTAGGAGAGGGGGTGGGGGAAAGGAGGGGAAAAGTTGGAACAGAAGGTTTTACAAAGGTCAATGCTGAAAAATTACCCATGCACATGCTTTGTATATAAGAAACTATTTCATATATCTATATCTATATCTATCTATCTATCTATCTATCTATCTATCTATCTATCTATCTATCTATATGAAAAAATAATGCAAATGTTTAACATTGGATTGCTTGATATCTAGGGGAGGGAATAGGAGGAAGTGGGGAAAAATTTGGAATACAAAGTTTTACAAGGGTGAATATTGAAAATTATCCATGCATATGTTTTGAAAGTAAAAAGCTTTAATAAAAAACAAAAGACAGCCACTAATAAGAGGGTGGACCCAAGCCTGGCCTGTTTAGAACTGTATAGAATTGAAAAAAACTCTGTAATAATATTTATTGAGCAATCTAGAAAACTGTTTTATTCTCCCAGGAGATTTAAGGATCATCCTCCTGGGAGAGTACAACTTCTAAAATAACAAGTCCTATTTCAGGCTTCTCTGTCAATGTGCATTGTGTCTTTTGTCTTTTTTTTTTTAAGGTTTAATTTGATTTAATTTTTTGTTACATGTTAAATTCTGTACTGTCTCACTGCCTCCTCTCCCTACCATCCCACTCTAAAGAAGCCCCTGATTTGATGTATTTATATGTATGTACACACATGGATATACATATAGATTTGTGTATATATGTGTGTACATGTATATATATACATATGTAAAATCATACTATGCATACTTTTGCTTTTCAATTCTTTCTCTAGAAGTGGATAGCATTCTTCTTTCATAGGTCCTTTGTTGTTGAATCAAATATTCATAATAGAATAGATTGGTCATTCACAGTTATTTTTGAGCAATATTTTTGAACAATTTTTGAACTATATATAATATTCCTTTCCTTCTGTTAACTTCACTCTTCATTATTTCATGCAAAACTTTCCATGTTTTTTCCTAAAAATCAACCTTCTCATCATTTCTTACAGCATAGTAGTAGTCCCTCACAAACTTATAGCACAACTTGTTCAGCCATTCTCTGATTGATGGACATCCCCTTTATTTGCAGTTCTTTGCCACCACAAAGAGAGCTATTAGAAATATGTTAAAACATATAGATTCCTTTCCTTTTTCCTTGATCACGTTAGAAAACAGACCTAATAGTGTTATTGCTGGATTAAAGGGTATATGCAAGTATATAACTCTTTGGTCATAATTCCAGATTGCTCTTCAAAATGGTTGAATCAGTTCACAAATTTGTCTTTTAACATTTCGTTGGTTCTTAAGAACTAGTGCCCCAACATTAAAAGTGAACTAAGATGATGGCTTTAGAGTCATCTTCAACAAGGAGATAACATTTACCTAGAAATGTGAGAACAGAATGTGAACCTATGATTTCATTCATCTCAGGAATTCCCAGATGAGGGAAATCTTTCTACCAATAAAGGCTAGCATAGTCTCTGCAGTTTACAGTCATTGAGAATTGCTTAGAATACCAATAGACTGCATCCTGTCCAGGATTAGGATTTAGTTTGTATCATTTGTATTTATTATTGAAGATATTTTACATGTTGACATACACACACACACACATTTACACACACATGCACACACACACATATATTATTTTGTATTTATTCTGACAATACTGTAGAAATATGATACCCTCAAAATAAATACCACTATTATATGTAGCTATGAAAATTTCCTCAGAATAATACAGAATAAAAAAAAAATTTAAAACCCCATAGAATTTCCTAGAATTAAATAGACTGTTTCCTGTCCAGGGTTAAAATTTAGTTTATATCATCTGTATTTATTATTGAAGATATTTTATATGTTGCTATATAATATATATATATATATACATATACATTATTTTGTATTTATTCTGAAAATACTATAGTATATGACACATTCAGAATAAATACCAATATTATATGTAGATATATAAATTTTTTTTCAGAATATATAGGAAAAAACATTTTTTTAAAAACCCTATTGCTAACCTGCCTTTCACTAGTAGAATATAAGTCCATTGAGGGCAGAGATTGTTTCAGTTTTGTCTCAGATCCCAGCATATGGCAAGAGACATAGTACATATTTAAGAAATCCTTGTTGAACCATAAGGACTGGAAAAAGGGGGGAGAGGAACAGGGGAGACAAGTGTATTGCCTTCTCTTTAGGTGAAAGATGTTTGCTTTTTATTCACAAACTGTGGGATTCTCCAGTGTCTGAAACATTAGTAATTTAGTTAAGTGGAAGTATATAAAGAGGGGGAGTACAATTACTCAGTGGAATCAGAATGGAATCCCTTCAGGGAAAACAAAAAAGGATAATATGACCATCCACCCATCATCTCTTTTGGAACCACCAACAAATAGGATCAGTCAGGGTAGACCAGTTGACTTATTAGGGTCAAGGCTCCTAATTCTGCCTTAGAAGCCCAAGTCGAGGTTGTATTCATTTTCCCTCCAGCCACCTTGCCATTAGTGAAACTCTTTAATCAAAATCAGTGCAACTCATCCAAGTGAAGGAGAAACAAATGAGTTGTAAGATTTTTGTCAATGATTCAAGCAGGTTTTCTTCCTCTGAATAAGAACCACCATTTTGCAATTTTGAGAATAAAGTTAAAAAAAAAAGAAAAAAAGAAAAACCCTTGATCAAGAATTATGGAGAGTCTCTTTAAGTATGTTTCTAATCTAAAAAAAAATATTCAATTTGTGCTCTTCAGATTTGTGGACTGAATCCTAGCAATGGAACTGAAAATTTCCTTAAAAGGAAGGTTTCCTGGATGTTTGTTTGGTATGCCACGGACAGTAAAAAGTATATTGGACTTAAAATTAGGAGAAAACCTAGATTGGAATCTGTCCTTCAAAAGTAGCTCTCTGTTTGATGATAGGCAAGCTACTCATTTATTCTCAACTCTGGTGCTTTTCCTCATCTGGAAAATGGAGACAACACTAGCTATTATTTTTTTATCTCACATGGACATTATGCCTAGTTCAATGAGATACTCACCACTTCCCCTCCCTAAACCCAGTAGATTGACTTAGTGACTAGTATATTGGATTTGCAATTAGCAAAAAATGGGTTTGAATTCTACTGCAGATATTTACTGTGTGCCTCTAGCCAAGTTGCTTAACATCCCTGTGCAACCTTGGGGTTTTTATCTGTAAAATGAGCATTTAATTCAGGGTTGTTGTGCAAATCAAATGAGACAATCAAAAATGTAAAACTTAAAGAAATATTTCTAGCTTGTTCTGTATCCTAGTGAGGAAATAGCCACTACAAATGCAGATCAGCAACTAGGTCATCAATTAAAAGTCTTAGAGAGTAGCTCCCGACCTCTGAGAGGTTAAATAATTTGCTCAGGGTTTTATAGCTAGTGTGTGTCAGAGGAATCATGGGAAGACATGTTTTCTTTACTCCTGTTTTGGTTTTCTATCTAATATACTATGATACCTCTCTAAAGTGCTATATTTATTTGTTTGTTGTTCTTGCTGTTATTTTTTTTTTCAGACTCTTTATGACCCTTTTTGGATTTTCTTGACAAAGATAGTGAATGGTTTATTTCTTATTTCAGTTCATTTTACAACTGAGGAAACTGAGGGAAACAGGGTTATATGACTTGCATAGGGTCATATATCTTGTAATTGTCTGTGGTTGGATTTGAACTCACTATGAGTTTTTTTGCCTCCAGCCCTGGCACTCTATTTACTGTTCCACTTAGCTGCCTCATATGTATATATGTATGTATGTGTATATACATACACATAGCTCATACACACATATAAATATACATATACACAAATGTTTATGCATGTATATAAACACAAATATATTTATGTGTATATATACACATATCACACACATATATACATATACACAAATATATTTATGAATGTATATATTTATATATGTGTATACATATGTGTGTGTGTATATATATATATATATGTATATGTGTGTGTGTGTGTGTGTGTGTGTGTGTGTATGTGTGCGCGCGTGTGTGTGTGTCCAGTCACCTGAAAATCTCTGTCATTGTTATTGTATTCAGGCTAGTGACTGGAAGGTGAAATCTCCTTCATTCTTCCTTTATTTATTTTTTAAGCTTCCCTCTTTCCCCCATATTCAAAGTAATGAGTGCTTTATTGACAAATTTGCAGACAGACTTAGATGAATTGGTTTTTGTACTCAAAACATTTTGAGACATTGTGATATGTACAAAACAAAAGATTCAATGAAAGGGTTAATAGATGATAGGGCGGCAACCTGTTACAAGGTTTCTATACTGTAGCATACAAAATTATTTATATCCACTTCGATGCAACATGCTAGAGCCCATTGGATAAAAGAGCAATTTTTATTCATCATGTATTAATTATTAAAGTATGTATAAATGTTAAGCTAATTGAAAGGGTTCCCTGATAGTGCATTCGTTGTCAGTTCCTGCACATTTCCCTCTTCCCGTTGCCTTAATGCCAAAAAGGAAAATTTAAAGCTAATTGCCTTTTTATGGTTAGTTCTGGGGAATTGCCCGAGCTTTGGTGGACTCTGACAGATTCTTTGACTGATGATCCTTCCTTGAGGATGAAAGTGGACCAGAAAAATGATACTTATAATTTGCAAATGAAATTTGGCTTAAAATAATCACTGTTTCTTTTCCCTTTTTTTTTCTACCCTTCACCCCTCCATTTTCTCCCATCTTTTCATGGCTACTGATGATTTCCAAATGGCTAAGAATCACATTTATAGCCAATCTGCTCTTGGACCTCTTCTTGCCTGGAAAGTTGGACTTCTGTGAATGCCATTTCCAGAATGCCCCACTGTCTGATGATTTATGAAGGCCATCATCCATCATTGGCCTGTGTGGCTTTAAGGGTGCTTTTCTCGGAAGGTAGAAGGACAAGTTTGGATTCCTCTTTAATTGCATGGCAGAAGAGAAACCCAGCCACACGATGTCCTAGTAAAACCAAAGAATTTTGCCTCCAGGCATACCTGGAATTCTCAACTCTCTCTCTTTGCAATCATGTGCATAGTCTGGTAGGCCTTCTTACCTGGTTGCTAAGGTCTCCATCTCCTTGACAACTAAACTTGTCAAGGATTGTATGAAGAATCTTTTCTTCAGCCCTAGAGCACTTTTAATGCTTTAAAATGTCAGAGGAAAGATCTTACTGTCTCAAGGGTGATGGAGGTGATGGAAACAGGAGAGGATATTTAAAAAACATATTAATTCTGCATCAGATAATAACCTCAAAACACCTGTGTTTATATGAAGAATCTGGGTAGGATTTTGAAATTTGCTGGAGTGTGAACACTGCTCTTTGCCATCCCCAATATTTTGCATAGTGCCTGGCTCAACTTAAACACTTCATATTGACTGACTAACTGACTGACTCAGTGAAGTTGATCATGAGATGCTCAACTTTGGATTCTCACTATTCTCAGACAAGTAATGGGACCCAACAGTATCATCAATATAGCAGTAATGTATAACTTGATTAATTAAAGCATGATACAAAAGAGACCAAATTAATTAGTTAAACAAGCATTTGACAAGAGTTTATTTGATGAATAAACACTCTACTAAGTGCTGGGGCCACAAAGACAAATCAAAGATGTTCTTGCCCTCAAGGAGCTTATATTTTACTGGAAACAGGAATCACCTATAAAGGTAAACAAATACAAATTATTTCGGGGTAGGGGGGAAGAGGATGCTGGAAATCAAGGGGCTCTGGACAGATTTCACACAACAAATGACATTTGAACTGAGCCTTAAAGGAAGATAGTGATTCTAAGAAAGCTTTCCAAGTATGGTAGACAGCCTGTGCTAGGGCATGGAGACAGTTGGAATATAATGTACAGGAGGCAGCATGTGGACCAATTTGGTGAGAATACAAAGACAGAAGTGATGTGTTATCAGCCTGGAAAGAAAGGCTAGAGCAAGACTTCTTAAATTTTTTTCCACTTGCAGCCCCTTTTCACCCAAGAAATTTTTATATGTCTCTGTGTATATAGGTATATAAAATAGGTCTACCAATTAAAAATTTACTGATAATAAACCCAAGAAATTTTTATTTGTCTCTGTGTATATAGGTATATAAAAGAGGTCTACAAATTAAACATTTACTGATAATAAACTATAATTTCATGACCTATACATTTAGTTATGGGACCCATATGGGATTGCAAGCCACAGTTTAAATGATTGGGGGCTAGAGGCAGATCATGAAAGTCTTTAAATGCCAAAGTTGAGGTCCATTGGAATAATTTTGTTCCATCATCAAGGCCATCGTTCATTACTCCAAAGATCTTCTCAGTGTGGGCATTCTTTCTGCTGACCTAGATCACTGAACTTCTATATTTAGGAGAAAGTTTTTAAAATTTGCTTAAATATTTGAATATAAACTGTTCTCTATTGAATATATCTCCCAAGTGAATATTCTCTCCCTTGGTACATATAGCAATGCATCCTGGCTTTCTCCTGCTTTGTAATTCTTGCCCTTCTTCTCCCATAAATATTCCACAGAAAAGTCCCCTCAAAGTGCCTTCAACACAGTGCATGGTTTCTCTAACTTAAATTTAGTTTTTGAGACATTTTTGTGTATACAAATGGAACATTTAGGCTGTTCTGCTGCTGTCTTCCTCCTCCTCTTACCAGATAAGTGCCTCCTTTCTTTTCTAGTCATATATATCCTTCACGATATTCCTTATGCTATTTCTTGAACATATCATCAGATGTACCCACCATGCATCTCTATAGCATGGAGCAGGGGACAACACATTGAATTTGGAACCTGACTCTTCCATTTATTATTATTTTTGAATCCCCATTAAATTCATAAACCATTCTGGACTTCAATTTCTCATAATATACAATGAGCGGATTGGACCAAGTGACTTCTGAGAGGCCTCCTAGATCTTTGAATTATCTGTGGAAACCCCGGCACTCCAATATTTACAACTATCTAGAGTATCTGGGATAATGTTTATGTAAAAAACCCCAGTCTTTAACATTAGCCCAATATAGTTTACAGGTCCACCCTAATTTCTCCAATATAATCTTATTTCTATTATTCCTTCTACTTAATTGGAGTTACTACTTCAGTCATTTTAGTCATGTGTGACTCTTTGCAATACCGTTTAGAGTTTTCTTGTAAGAGATACTGGAATGGTTTGCCATTTTCTTCTTCTTCAGCTCATTTTACAGATGAGAAAATGGAGGCAAGCTGGGTACAAAGACTTGACCAGGGCCACCAAATTATTGTGCACCTAAAGTCAGATTTGAACTTAGGAAGATGAGTCTTTCTGACTTCATGGCTTACTTGATGGTAATCCTCCCCAACCTAAATTAAACTTACAGTCAGTCAGTGACTTGGCTTACACATTTAGCTTTTCCAGTGTTGTAGTTCATAAAAGAGCTTGCACACTTTGGGCCGAGTTTTTGTAAATACAGGCTCATCTGCCGGACCAAATAAGACCAATTCTCACAGAGGTGCATATACAGTGTGTCCCAAAAGTCTTAGTACAGTTTTAAGCATTAATACCTTGAAACTGCACCAAGGCTTTTGTATTTTGCTTCTGAATAGGGAAACATCACGGTAGTTTGGCCGTGGAGTGAGGAAAGAGCTGAATTCAGATGTCTCTCCTGATTATCACTGGTTGTGGCTGAGAATAAATCATTTAACTTCTCATTGCCTCAAACTCTCTCTGAGACTATATGTTACAGTCACATGACTTGCTGTTATTGGAGGGGAGAGTCATAAGATATTTCCTTTATCTGTTCAATCACAGATTAAACCCAGAATTCTTAATCTGGGATCTGTTAACTTGTTTAGCCTTAATGAATGCTTCTTGATCTTTTGACTTATAGTATGTTTCTCATCTCTACCTAAAATCCTCTATGCAATATATATAGTCATTAATTCATTCAACAAATATGAATTGGCAGCCCAGTAATAGAGCACTTTGTGCCTGGTGCTTTGAAGAATTATAAGGCCACGGAAGATGAAATTAGTGAGTCCTCAAAGGTTATTCACTTCAGAATCTCTCCCCCCATTTCTCACTCTATTTTATAAATAAATAAATTGAGTCCAGAGTGACTTAACTAGCATCATATGGTAATAAGCAGCAGACTTGGGTCTCCTTTGATCTGGATTGGATCAGATAATCCCTGAAGCACCTTCCAGTATTTACATATTCACAGTATTGGCACATAGTAGGTACTTAATATCATTTTACAATTAAGGAAACTGTAGGCCATGAGGCCTACAATTGTCTCAAGTCACACAGTAAGGGGAAGTTCTGGCATCCAAACCTAAATTTGCTATTTACAAGAGAAAATGTTCTTTCCACTGTACCAAGTTACTTTTTATCCAGATTAGCCAGAGACAGACAGCCTTTTCTCATCCTCTCCACAAAGATTCTAAGGAAGAAAGACCTAGAATTTACTCCTGACTAATCAATGAATTGTTATTTATGTATATACTTTTTACATAGATAAGTCTTGGGACCTCTTCCCATTACTGTCCCTAATAGAAGAGGTTCTGTATATACTGATCTTAGGTAAATGACTCCTTGAAATAGATCCCAGATGAGAATTCTGAAAGGGATCCCTTAAGGATATTTGATTCTTTTCATTTCCTTGATAAGACCTTGTTTTGAAAACAATGATCAGGGGAGATAGGTGGTGCAGTGGATAGAGCACCAGCCTTGAAGTCAGAGGATCTGAGTTCAAATCTTATCTCAGACAATTAACACTTCCTAGTGACCCTGGGCAAGTCACTTAACCCCAATTACCTCAGCAAAACAAAAACAAATAAACAAAAACAGTGACCAGATGAGCATTGCAATTAGAAATTGAGATATATCAATAGGAAAGGAATTCTAAATATTCCATAGCAAAAGTTTGAATCAATTCCATTGGAGGCTACAGGGTGATCATAGCTTTCCTATCTAATCAGATTCTTATTTCAGTGAGCATTTCAACTTTACAGTCAATGATAAGGACCTTACAATCATTGATAAATTAGACAAGGCATCCAGTTAAATATTGTTAGATTATTTTCCTCTCTCCTGGCCATGGCATTATAAAGAGATGACATGACTCCTGGGAGCCTTTGCCTAGTTGGCTTCATGAAAGAGTCGTTTAGGGGATGTGGCCACAGAGATGCAAAGTGCAGTGAGGAAGCTTGGAGGGAACAATTCAGCAGGTATCCAAAGATTGTCATGAAGTAGGAGGCCGATGTTTGTGCCCACTCAGCTTTTCTTAGTGGATTCCAACATCTCAACTGGAGAGATTTGCCTGTTGTTGCTAAATCCCAGAAGGGGGATAAGGCAAAGCCTAGAATATAGAAAAGTGATTATTTAATTATTCTCTCTCTCTCTCTCTCTCTCTCTCTCTCTCTCTCTCTCTCTCTCTCTCTCTCTCTCTGTGTGTGTGTGTGTCTTTCCTGTCTTTCTCTCCCTCCCCACCATTTTCCCTCCCTTTCTTGCTTTACTTGTTTTTCTCTTATTTGCTCCTTCCTTCCTTCGCTTCTCTCTCCCCTTCCCCCTCCTTTCCTCCCTCTCTCCCTTCCTTCCTCCCTGCATCCTTCCCTCCTTTCCTTCCTTTATCCCTTTCTTCTTTCTTTCCTTTTCTTCCTTTATTCCTTCCTTGGTCCTTTCCTTTCTATCTTACTCTCTTTTGGTCTTTCTTTCTCATTTCTATCTTCCTTCACCTTCCTTTTTATTTCCTCCCTTTCATAAACTTTGATATAAAAGCTTCCTGGATAGAAAAATGCTCTGGATCTTAGCTCATGTCACCTTGTCCAGGATTCAAAGTTTTACTTGCTTGGAATGGAGCTGAAAAGGCTTTTTAATGAGCATCAGTGATTGGTTGCATATAGTACTTGCTATCCAATCAGCAAATAAATCATAAAGTCACTCAATGTAGACCCATGGGCATTCCTAGGAGACAGGACAATGAATTTTCTATTAGTTGTGTTTTTTTTAAAAAAATTCTGATTAACAGTAGAAAAAAAATTCTCATCTACACTATTGTTGATCGTTTCATCATTCATAATGCTTCTATTATAACATATTGTTGTTAAAAGATTTGACAGGCTATAGCTTTATATTGATTTGATGTATGTATAACCATTATCCATGTTGTATTTCTATTGCTTAGCAACCTGATCTAAGGCTTCTCTATCCCTTAATCTCTTTCTGCTGAAATATATAGCCAGATTAAAAATCTAATGTTCCAATTATAGCGTATTATTGGTCTCCACCCTCATTTGCCTTTATTAATTTCAAAATACAGTCATGTAATGTTGTAACTCAACCTTTTCACAATGTGTTCATCTAACATCACCTCCTTCCTCATCCATCCAGATCTTTTCCTGGTTCTTTGACTCTCCTGGACTCTGGGTCTTTTGCTCCTTCCTGGGATCAGAATTATTTTTAGCTTGAATAAATTCAGCATCAAAGCCAAATAGACTGAAGGTGGCAAAATGAAGTCTAATCAGAAAGTTAACTGGCTACTCTACTCCCATTACCAGTCTCAAGTTTTCCAGTCACTACTAGGATAATATTGGAGGCAATGGAATGATTCTGGAAATGTTTAAAAAGATTTTTTTCCCCTTCAGATCTAGAACTCTGATGAAGTCAAGTATCTATGAAAGTTAGCCTTTTGGTTTTGTCAACAGTGTGGCTTAAATACCAATATAAATAAATACAAGAAATCTGTTATGGCCATTGCAAGAAATCCTTGCTGGATACGATAGGTACCTGATCTGATTCCTTTATTAATTAGATGCATGCAACTCCCTGAATTGTAGCTATTAAAGAAGGATGACTCTTGAGAATATGACTATTATTTCGGTCGACCAGAATCATCTTTGCATCCTCACAGTCAGCCAGTGGTCAAATTGTGTCATTTCTTTTTTTCTAAACACATCTGACAGACATGCTCCTCTCTGACTTGTATTATCACACTAGCCTTTAATTGGATTCTTTGCCATAAGTCACTCCTCAATACAATCCAGGTCGTCAGTAAAATAGCATTTATTAAGCATCTGTTATAAGCCAAGCAATATACTGGATGTTACTCATCTTTTAGAAATCTCCAAGTTGTTCCCTCCCCCCTCCAAAAAAAAAAAAAAAAAACATGTTAACCTTCTCTCCTCAATAAATTTCACTGGCTCACTATTAACTCTAGGATCAAACATTAAGACTTTTGTTACGTAATATCTTTATAACTTAGGTCTTGACTCTGGGTAAATCCCTTAACCGTTGTTTGTCTAGTTTCAGTTTTCTCAAACCTAAAATGGAATAGTAATAGTAGCTACCTCCCAGGGTTGTTGTGATTATTATATGTTTCTTTTCTCTTTCCATTTTTTTTTCTCAGTCTTCTTATATATCAGCTTCTTCCTCATGGTCTATGGTCAAGTTGTACTGGTCTACTTCCTGTTCTTCCCATAATGCTTGCATCATAACTATTATATCTAGAACGCTTTCTCTTCTCATCTTTTCCTCAGAGAATCCATAGTTTCCTTTAAGACTTAGCTCAAGAGCTCCCTGATATAAACACCTTCCTCATTCCCCACTTGCCACAACCTTTCTTTCTCAGGTTACCTTTCCTCTTCTCTGTGTACATCTTATTTCTACCAGTTTGTGCTTGTGTTGTGTCCTCCAGTGGAATAGAAGTTTCTTGATTAGAGAACTATTTCTGTTTTTCTTTGCATCCTCCATGTTTAAGTAAGCACCTGATAATATTTGTTGACAAAATGATTTTTTTTGGTGCCTAACTTCACAGCTAATCAATAATGAGATAGCCCTTAACCTAAATTCTATCTTTTTTTTCTTAAAGACTTCAACATTCTTACTAGTATAGAATTTTGTTATTTTGTTTTGTTATTATGGAAATAGGATGGAGTGGGAAAAGATATACCATAATAGGGTAGCATTTATATTTGGACTTTAAGGGACCTCTCTGGAAGACCATAAGGTTTATTATTATTGGGAAGAGAGAGATTTGGGTTTGAGAGAGGATTCTGAATATGACCTGTCCCTAGATGGTCAGTGTGAGCACAAAGGATTCTGTGTCAAGGCAATAGATTTTGAAATGTGTTCAGTGGGAAAAATCATTATACTCTGTGATATACTGAGGAAACACATAAGATCAGGAGCCAGTGGAATCTCTCCTCTCTGTGACAAGAGGTGTTGGAGAAGGTCATTTGAAGCAGCAAGTAGTGAGAGTGATTTCTACTCAAATTAACCCTCTATTATTTGCATTTTGTTTTAAATCAATATCCTTTCCGTTTATTATGTATATTTGTGGGTCTGATTTGTCAAGATTTAGATGGAAATTACGGCTTTGTGAGTAACAGACTATGAGTCCAAACAGTTTCAAGATAGCTGCAGGTAGCATTAAGGTTGGACAGGTCTCAAAAGAGGACTTCAGAACTTTAGTGTATTAAAAAAGTGACAAATAAATGGATTAAATTGAGGCTTTTCAATTTCATTTCATTTCAGCCTTGTAAATGGCAATATGTAGTCACTCAAAGGCCTTATGTTGTGTTTGTTTAGTCATGGGCTCTGCATTTCTAAGCTAAGTGAGTTAGCGTGAATCAATAATTCTGCTGTGGAGAGACACAAAAAGATGGACCTTGTATACAGATTAATGCTAGTGAGTGGAAATAAGAATTCTGTGTATTAAATTATATTCTAAGTCAAAAAACTATACCAGATTTTCAAGAACATATTAACCCTTCTTCCTTGGATCACATATGCCAGTGACTTTCCCCCTGAACTTCAATTTTTAACTTGGAATGGCAATTTATGTAGATGTTGCAGTTTTTTCTCTCTATTCTTTACCACTCCCTCTCCTCATTAGAATATGCTCTCTTAAACATTTTATTTATTTTATTTTCCATTTATTAAATAAAATAACCATTTTCATATGGGAAAATGTTTTAAAAAGATGATTACACATGAGACTACAAATTTATTATGTACAACTTGGGCTGTTTTTCATCTTTGTATTATTAGCACATAATAAATAGGTACTAAATGTTTATGGAGTTATATTCAGTAGAATTATGCCAAATCATCCCTTTAGATATGGATTGATTGGAGACAGAACCAAGGGAGACCAAGAAGATCAGCGACTGAGGTGTGGATATGTTATCTGATAACAGGGATCCATGACAATAACTTGTCTACTGGAAATCTATTCAATAAATTGCTTTTAATTCTAGGTTGACTCTAGTTCCAACACCCCTAGCTTTGGAATCAGGGCCACAAATTTCTGTCTCATCTTATGTGTTTTCTGTCTAGTCTTAGAATTCCTATTTCAGAAACTGGACCATTCTATCCTTTTGTCAACTCTGGTTCATTCATTCATTCTTTCAAAAAAAAAAACATTTATTATATACCTACCATGTGCAAGCACTAGAGTTATAAAGACAAAGGAAAAGACACAATAGTCAATGACTATAGTAATCTAGTGTTTGATAAACCCAAAGACCCCAGCTTTTGGGACAGAAACCCACTATTTGACAAAAACTTCTGGGAAAATTGGAAATTAGTATGGCAGAAACTAGACACTGACTCACACATAACACCGTATACCAAGATAAGGTTAAAATGGGTTCATGATTTAGACATAAAGAGTGACACTGATCTCAGAGGAAGGAATTTGTGTCCAAAGAAGAACTAGAGTGTATTATGGAATGCAAAATGGATAATTTTGATTATATTAAGTTAAAAAAGGTTTTGTACAAACAAAACCAATGTAGACAAGAATAGAAGGAAAGCAATAAACTGGGAGAAAATTTTACATCCAAAAGTTCTGATAAAGGCTTCATTTCTAAAATATTTTGAGCATTGACTCAAATTTTTAAGAATTCAAGCCATTCTCCAATTGATAAATGGTCAAAGGATAGGAACAGACAATTTTCAGATGAAGAAATTGAAACCATTTTTAGTCATATGAAAAGGTACTCCAAATCATTATTGATCAGATAAATGCAAATTAAGCCAATTCTGAGGTATCACTGCACACCTCTCAGATTGGCTTAAGATGGCAGGAAAGGATAATGATAAATGTTGGAGGGGATGTGGGAAAAATGGGACACTGATACATTGTTGTTGGCAGTGTTATGAACTGATTCAACCATTCTAGAGAACAATTTGGAACTATGCCCAAAGGACTATCAAACTGTGCATACTCTTTGATCCATTAATGTTTCTACTGGGTTTGTATCCTAAAGAGATCATAAAAGGAATGAAAATGCAACAATGTTTGTGGCAGCCCTTTTCGTAGTTTCAAGGAACTGGAAACTGAGTGGCTGCCCATCAGTTGGAGAATGGCTGAATAAGTTATGGCATATGAATGTTATGGAATATTATTGTTGTATAAGAAATGACCAGCAGAATGATTTCAGAGAGGCCTGGAGAGACTTATATGAACTGATGTTGAACGAAGTGATAGAACCAAGAGAGCATTGTACACAGCACCATCAAGAGTATGTGATGATTTATTCTGATGAATGTGGCTGTTTTTAACAGTGAGATGATTCAGGCCAGTTCCAGTGGTCTTGTGATAAACAGAGCCATCTGCACTCAGAGAGGATTGTGGGGACTGAATGTGGATCGCAACATAGGATTTTCATTCTTTTTTGTTGTTGTTTGCTTGTATTTTGTTTTCTTTATTATTTTTTCCCCATTTTGATCTGATTTCTCTTGTCAACACGATAATTGTGGAAATGTGTATAGAGGAATCGTATGTTTAACATATATTGGCTTACTTCCATCTAGGGGAAGGGATGAGGAGAAGGGAGGGAAAAAATTTGCAAAACAAGGTTTTGCAAGGATGAATATTAAAAATTATCTATGCAAATGTTTGGAAAATAAGAAACTTAACAAAACATAAAGATGAATCAGCTTTTGTCCTTAATGGCCTTACTGTTCTGTCCCATGTTGACTTGAATCCAAAAATAACAATGCTCTCTTTTTTTCTGAACAAGTACAATTTTACCCTTTAATACAACCTGGACCCCCTCAACATGACTCCTATGACCTGGTGGATGTTAATTATCACTTTGGAAGCTCTTTATCTGTCTTCCTAGAGTCATAATACTCTCTTAAGCTAGCCCTCTAAATCTTTATCAAAACTGGGCAGAATCTGAATGATTGTGACCAAAGGATATCAGGATTTAATTGATAATTCAGTCTATTAACTGAAAACAAAATAGCAACTGATTAATATCTTCAAGAAAACATGCTACAATATACCTTGCAATTTTTAACATCTTTTGATAAAATGTCATACTTAGGTAGAGGCAAAAATGCTAAAAAGAATCTGCATATCTCAACCACTATCTTTCTATCAAGTTTTTGCAGATCAATATCTACACTGTTGGGAATCAATAATAGTAGTAGTAATGATAGCTCATCTTTTCATAGCACTTTTTCTTTTCTTTTGCACTTTTTATTTTTAAAACACATTCACAGTGACCAGACTAAGGTTACATATTCATTAACAGCAAAGACTAAAAGCTAGACAATAGATCTCATCCCCAGATATTCTTTCCACTATAATTTGATGATATCTACATTATAGCATGTATATATTTATATATGGTTTGTTGGTTGTTTTTCTTCATTTTTGAAGAGGAATATAGTGACATCACTATATTAGAGTTGAATTACAGTGTGTCTGACTGTGACTGATCAGACCAATGTGAGCTTAGAATGCTCTGCCACAGGTTGGACACAAAAAGTTCCTATGACCATTTAGGGTAGACTCTCTAACCTTGTGCATCTTGTGTTTCTTCTGAGCTAATTCCATTCTGCTTTGCTCATAGAGCACAGTACCTTCTCTGATGAGGGCATGCCATACTGGGTGGTCCTGTGCCAGTGTCTCCCATGTCATACATACATATTCCATGTAGGGTGTGTTCGGGAAGACTAATACCCCTGAGGTGAGAGCTGCTGAGCCCTTTACAGGGCTGCTTACTACCTTTGCTGTCCATCTGATCCATATATATATATATGTATATATATTCATAACAGGCATTTTTCGATCTCTGATAATTTTAAATAATGTAATGCAGGTTATCAACTTTTAAAATTATTCCCAGAGACTCAATATATTTTGAAACACTTGGACAAATCTAAAGCTATAAGGTACAAAGGTTACTTCTTACAAGTAATTTATTAAATAGATAAGGAAAAATGGAGATAAAGTGATGAAGGAACTCGACTAGGGTCATACACATAGTGAGCAACAGAGCTGGGATTTCAAACTAGAGTTCCTCTAACCTGGGCTGGACTAGACAATTACTGAGAGTCCTTCTAACTTTAATATTTAGTAATTCTATCATTTTATGATTATGCTGATTATGACACATAATTATATGTATCATATAATCATATAATCAATAATATATATGATACATAATTATATGATACATAAGGGTCACAGGGTTTCAGGGAAGTGAGGGAAGCTTCAGAGAGAATTAAACACAGTTTACGGAGTGAGTCAATTTGGTGCAGTAGAAAGGCTTGTCTAGGGTCAAGACCCAACTCTGCTGCTCACTTGTTGGGCTATCTTAATGAAGTCATTTTCCATCCCTGGGTTTCAGATTTCTCATCTGTGAATGGAGGGAGGTGAATTAAATGAGTTTCAATGATTATTCCTCCTCCTCCTCCTCCTCCTCCTCCTCCTCCTCCTCCTCCTCCTCCTCCTCCTCCTCCTCCTCCTCCTCCTCCTCCTCCTCCTCCTTCTCCTCCTCCTCCTCTTTCTCCTTCTCCTCTTTTTCCTCCTCCTCCTCCTCCTCCTCTCTCTCCTTCTCCTCCTCTTCCTCCTCCTTACTAGAGTCTTGGAAACAGAACCAGTCTTTTCCCTGAAGATTTTGGAACCTCCTAATGAGCTCAGGTTCTTGGCCTGCCAGGAGATAATGAGATAGGGTCACTTGTCTTTGAGCTTGTATTTCTATTCTGATAGACAGCTTAGCAGTGGTCACATAATGCAGTGGAACGTTCTGGTTTTGAAGTCAAAAAACTCAATTCAAGACTTAGCCTGGAAACTTTTGGAAATTTGATTGAGTCATTTTGTTTCCTTCACCCTCAGTTTACCCATTCTTAAAATTGGGCTAGAAAGTCTCTAAGTTAACTTTTAACTCTGACTTTACATATGAAGGTGAGAATGGAGGGGAAATAGAATAAGGGAAATAGTTTGATGACCCTAGAGAGTGATTAAGTGTAGCCTTAACATGAAAGGATGTGGAAGTCAGTTATGTATATACTGGCAACACGCAAGTTCTTCCCCAGGGAGACTGGGAAAAGAATTAGCACTAGAGTCAGCAACCTTGGACAGATCGATTCATTTTTCTGTGTCTCAGTTTCCTCGTCTGTCAAATGAGTCTTAGACTATATTCTCTAAGATCATTTCTAATTCTCAATGAATAATTCTATAATCTACAAAACTATGAGCTTTCTACCTAGGGGATCCTGGGAAAGCCACATATATTCCTTTGCTCTCAGTTTGCTGATCTGTAAAGTAAGGGAGCTGGACTAGTTGGTCCCTATTGTCCCTTCTTATTCTACATCCCTTCCCCCTCCTGTGACTTCTTTCACTCTCTCAGGCTTCCCTGGGCATTCAATTTCACCTCTCTATACCTTCCTGAAAAGGGATAGTGAAAGCAAGCAGCTGGCAAGGTTTCCCCAGCCTGGGCGGCCTCCCCTGAAAGGCCCCAGCCAGCAGGTGCTTTTGCTGCTGGGCCTCTCCCTCAGCTGCCACTTCTCCCCACTTCAGCCCCACCCCCACTTTATGTTCATACTTGGTATAGCCTCAAGGGAAACTAGTTTGCCAAGCCAGTTAAATCCGTGAGCTTAAGTTTACACACACTGCTAAGCCCTGCTCTGGTCCTACTGAGGTTCTGTGCCCCTCCTCCAGAGGGAAGGACTTCTGGGGCTTTGGGAACATCTTCTTCAGAGACTTTGCCCCATTCTGGGTTTGTGGCTAGGTGCCAGTAAGCAGAGAGTTGCCCCGAAATCTGGCATGGATTTACAAGACTATCAGCAGGAAAGCCTGGCAATCACATTTCAGCTACAAAGGAGTCATTTTAATTCAGTTAGGGAAGTAACTGAAGGATCTAAATGACTGACCCAAGGCATCATGGGACATGGAGAGCTCTGGAGCTAAAAGGGACTTCAGAATTGATAGTCTAACCTTTTCATTTTACAGATGAGGAAACTGAGGCTCAGAGAGTATAAGTTATTTGCTGAGGGTGACACAGGCTGCAGTAAGACTGGAAGTAAGCTTCAGGATGAGAATACAAATCCTATAATTTCATATGTAATGTTTTTCTCATAGCACCATGAAACCTAGTTTTATTTAGAACCTTTAACCTCTATTGTTTGCCCAGAGAATTGCTGTGTCTGTTATTTTAGTGTTTATGATATCTTGTGAGATGCTCAAAGCAGGGATTTCCAAATCTTCTGGGAGCGGTAATATTCTAGCTGTGACTCTGCAAATCTTCCCTTTCCCCCAAATACCTTCCACTTATTTCCACACTTTTCTGGTTGGATTTTCTTCATATGGACAGTTCCTCCACCAGTATCGCAGACAACCCAACTCTTCTCACTTTGTGCCAATAAAGTCCACGTCTTTTCACAAATCTTTCACAGAAAAGATACTTAATACCCTGGAGACCTTGACTTAATCCATAGGATCCTAGATCTAGAACTGGAAGTGACCTTAGTGGGGAATTTAGTCCAGCCCCTTCATTTTACAAATGAGGAAAATGAGACCTTTGAAAGTTAAATGAATTGCCCTAGGTCACACATGTAACTTGAATTTGATCCCTCATCCTACAGCTTCAGATCTAACAATCTTCCCAATATAGCTATGCTTTTTACACTTTGTGTATATAGTATTCAGATTATCTGTGTTTTTCTCTCTCTTTTTCAGGTCAAGAAATTAACCCCTCTTGGATATGTGTATATATATATATATATATATATATATATATATATATATATATATATATACGTGTGTGTGTACACACACACACACACACACATATATATGCATACATATACATACACACACATATATATACATATACACACACATATATATACATATATCTAATCTCCTTGATTTATTTTATAATACATTATATCTCTTTGATTAATTTTATAGCACTTTCTGTCTCCTTTATTTTATAATACTTTGTATCTCCTTGATATATTTAATAATATTTTGTATCTCTTTGATTTATTTTATAGCACTTTGTATCTCCTTCATTTATTTTATAATACTTGGTGTCCTTGTGTGACCTGAGTCATCATGGGTAAAAAGGAGTATGTTACAATAGCACTATAGCAAAGACTAGCTCTGGAGTCAGAGGCTCTGAACTTAGTATTCATGTAACTTTGATCAACTCACTTTATTTCTCTCTGTTTCCTGACCTATAGCATGAGGACTATGGTGAAGATTACATTAATTTTTTTCCAAGTTTGGATCTAAGATTCTATTTATAATGAGGATACATGTCTGGGGCCCAATGACAGTGCTTTTCATTCCTCAGAGTCAAATCCCTAATAAATCCAATAATCCAGCATAGCCCCCAAATAATGCTTTGTCCACATGACATGGGGATATTAAGGGAAGCGTTGTTAAGATTCCCTAATGGAAGTGATACTTTTTCTAGGGACCCCTTCCCTTTTCAAATTGCTACTTAGTTACTGCTCTAGTCTCCCAATAGAATGGAAGCTTATTGAACCTAGGGAATATTACATTTTTGCATTTGGATCCTCAGAATGTAGAAGAGTATGTCATGCAAGTGTTTTAATATGTGTTTGTAGGACAAAATCCAGTTGGGTAAGATTGCCTCCAAAGCAGTTCTAGATGGACATTAGAGTTCCATTCTAGCTCCAGAGTTAAAATGCAACATCATCCTTGACTCTTTCTCACCACCAGTCTGATGTTCTGATGTCTAAGCAGTGGGGATCATGTATCAGCAGTGCAAGCTGGTATAGTGAGGCAAAAGGAAAACAACAATGTCAAAATAAAACAGCTTAGGCCAGTCTATTTTATTAAGAAGACCTATTCCAAAATCCTAGTTCTTTCCCTGGAATATTGGTTTGACAAGACTATTGTTGTGTTAGAGCAATACTTCTGATGATAGAATTTCAGCAATGGTCCTGAGAGAGACAGATCTGGTGGGGAATTCTTCCCAGTGGACACATAGAGGGGCTAGCTCAGAGTAGTCATCGCTGTGCCTTTTGGGATTGGCAACCCCAGCACCATTATTTTATGTTCCTTTTAAGGATGTTAGAAAAGTTTAATTTAATTCAACAGACATGTATTATGTATACACTATGTGTCGGGCATTTTATTAGGAGATGCAATTACAAAGGCAAAAATGAACCAATTCCTACTATCAAGAAGTTTACAAGTCTAACAGGGAAGGTAGATTATAGAACAGAAAATAAAGATAATTTGAGAAGAGAACAGTAATAATTTTTGAGTTCTTCAAAGTAATTGGCATCTGAAATTAGCTTTGAGCAAAAATAAGAATTCTGAAAGGCAAAAAGAAAAATCCATCCATTTGTCCATCCATCCATTCATCTATACATTCTATATTCTTACATATCTGCTGCAGGCCAGGCAGGCACTGTGCTAAGTTTTAAAAACATAAAGGCAACAATGAAAGTCAGGGCGGCTAGGTGGCACAATGGATAGAGCACCATACCTGAAGTCAGGAGGACCTGAGTTCAAATTTGGTCTCAGACATTTAACACTTCCTAGCTATGTGACCTTGGGCAAGTCATTTTACCCCAATTGCCTCAGCCAAAAAAAAAAAAAAGAAAAGAAACAGTTTTTGTTCTTGGAGGGTCTTACATTTTATTGGGAGAGTCAATATGTATACATAAAAGTAAATGCAAATTAATTTCAAAATTCTTGGGGGAAGAGGAGGAAAGGTTGTTAGCAAATGGGAGTGGGGATCAGGAAAGACCATGTGTAAGAGAGTGCATTGGATTTAGAATTTTATATCAAACTCAAATTAAGGCTCAGGCTCAACTAGTGATAAAGATAGCTAAACAATCACCTTAGTGTCCTTATAGCTATGGAAAATCAGAGTGTGGAGTGTCTTCATAGGCCTTCTGGTAGCTCCTCGCTTTTAAATATACATTTTTAAAGTAGCTAAAGGTAAATTTGATAAGTGATCTGAGTTAAGCAGGATCTTACATTCTATGAAAAAAAAAAAAGAAAGGTAGAATTTACTCATGTCTTTCTGTGAAAATTCTCAGAGGACTCACTGAGGCTGTTTGTTATTGAACCATTGTTGGAACATGTATGCTATTTTCAGCTTATACCATACTTTTAAGTATCTAAATAGTAACGAAGAATTAATGTATTTGCTATGTAGGTAAAACCTCGGATTTCCCAGAATTTGTATCATTACATTTCTAACCTGTAAGTTGCATATGTGAATGTTTTTCATTTAAACTTCTGGCTTTTTGCCTTCTGAAAGGTTTGTTGTCCATATTTGCTGTGGAAGGAAAGCATAAAACCACAGTTATGTCACTGTGTCGAGAAAGTCACAAACAAAGCGTTCTAAATTTAACTAAAAAACAATCGTTTGCCATGTAATGGACTTCGTCCAAACCACATTTTCCGGGAAACTTTTCAGTAAAGGTGAAAATCCGCAAGGTTCTCGTCATTGCTCACTGTGTTTTTTTACATTTAAAGAGGGAAAAAAAATATGACATCACCAGTGAAGATTGAAGTTTAAATAGGATTTCCAGTCTGAATGTGTTGTTTTTAGGCTTGAGGGAGAAAAGGGGTCATAATCAAATAAAAAAGGTTTGTATTTTGTAGCAAAACCTTGTGCTTTCATTCAGAATTGGCCACAAGTCCAATCGATCAGACCCTTAGTCTTATTTGTCAGTAATTAGCTCATGGAAATAAATTACCCAGCCACAACAAGTGATTGAGTTCTTCTTGAACTTCAGCTCCTACTTAATTGATCATTTCTAAAGTATATTATAAAAAAATGATGACCTTTTGTGCTTTCTATGACTAGAAAATTGAAGTCATATCTGAGAAGCTTTGGGAAGTCTTAAGGATCAAAGTCTGAAGGTCTTCCCTCCCAATCACTGTATAAATTGTGTATTTTTGACATATGCCCTGTGTTTACTATTCTGTGCCAATGTCTTGCCTCTTTTGGTTCTTGAAAGCATAGGCTATCTTACATTTGTGTTTGTTTCCCTGAGCACATCCCGTTGGGCAGATCGTGAATATTAATAAATGCCTATTGATGGATTGAATCAGTCCAATTAATTTGGAGTATAATCACTCTATTGGGACTATCTCTTGCCCCAGCTTCTAGAAAGCAAACATCTGCATAATATTAAGCAGTGAAGAGTGAATGGGGCAAACCCAGCCAACATATTGCCTTGGACTTCAAGATGGCATCGGGAAGATCACAAATAGCTATCGTGGCCTTAGCTGCTTGTTGGACGTATTGTTGAAGGGGTATTTGGCCACGTGCAGGCTGGAACAGATGACCACTGAAGGGTCTTTTAATTCTGTGTTAATAAAGTTTTGTGATATTGCCTTGTGTCTATAGCAAACTGATCCCAGATTTCTCCTATCCTAGACGCTGTGCTTCCACAGGTGCAAATGAAACAATTCTTACCCTCAAAGAGTTTATAATCTACCAAGGGAGATAGGGAGTAGACATAGATGACTGAAATGCAAAGTATTTTGCAAAAGAGTAATAATTCTGAAAGATACGGTACTCTTGTACCGTGTGCTCATCTGACCAATTTTTGTTCTGACCAATGTAGCTAAGACCGCAACATAATGTTTATGTATCATTCTTCCAACTTAACCCATTCTCACTGGGGCTAAGTACCATCAAGGCTTATTTTCCTCCTCCCCATCTTCAACCTCATCTGTCATAGGGACCAGGCTAGGTAGCACATCCCCTGTCTCCTCCAAGATGCTGCCTATTGAAGAAGGGATACTTAGAGAGTGTTTTCAAAGACTTCTAAAGCTTCACAAAAGGCGGGATTTGCATACCTATTTCAGCTAAACCCTCTCAACTTGCAGGTGTCATTCATTTTCTGAAGAGCTTGTTAAAGGTTAATTACTCATGTGGTTTGGAACTAAGCAGGAAAGGGCAAAAGGCAGTGAAGAACAAAGTAGAATCAAATTAGAGGATACAGACTCTGCCATCTGCCTCTGCTTCCCATCTCCCTGGGTACCCAAGGAGCCCCCCACATTACTAGAGAGCCTAGAGATCTTTGCCTAATGGCATTGAGGCTACAAGGGATTGACCCACAGGTTAGCTAGTCTCAGAGACTAGGTCTGGACCCCTGAGCCAGCCACTTTGCCCCATATCAATCTCAGCTTTCTTATTCGTAAAATGAAGGGTTAAACAAGATGACAATTAAGATCCCTCACAGTTCTAACTCTAGGTTCCTAGTTTAATCTCGTCCTTTTACAAATGAGGAAATGAAAGTCCATCAGTGTTAAGTGTCCCACCTAAAGATGTACACCAGGATTTAAAGCCAGGATTTAGGACCTCAGAGACAGTACTCTTTCTATTGGATCACCTCCATTTCATGCTGCCTCACATCATGATTATTCTTCAGTCCAATAAGGGCTGAGAAGATACTTTCTGAAAGCTTTACTTGGTGATCCAACCTCCTGACAGGGTCACTGTGAAGGGGAATAAATCCAAAGCTTGTTTATTGACCATAGGATGATAAACATACTTTTGCTCTTTGGGGCAATTATTTCTACATTGAAATATGTAAGTGATAAGAATGGGTGATTGAAATTTATTCTATCACCAAGCATTTATTAAAAAAGTACTTTGGATTGGCTCTGAGCCAGAAATTTGGGAAACAGAAGTAAAAATGGAATATCTCTGGCCCCCACAGTGTTTCAGTTCTATAAAGGGAGTTAATATTGGAATACATAAGTACTTACAAAAAAAGTATAACATTGATTGATTGAATCAGTCCAACAAATTTGGAATATAATCATTCTATCTGGACAAAGAAAATATTCCCATTTTTAAATCTATGTAAGCAGTGAGATAAGCACAAGGTTTTGGAGAATGATACTGATTTGAAATATTTGAAGGATTGGCAAGTGGATGAGCTTTGTTCAAATTGGTCCCCGAGGGCAGAACCCAGAGCAAGAAATGGAAATACAAAGAAGAAAGTTTAAATTTAACTTGAAAAAAAAAATTAAAGGTAGAATAGGGAGCCACAGGAGATGGTGGATTCTGCCTCATTGGTAATTTTCAGGTGGGTGACTGGATGAATTTTCACCTCGATTTGTGGAAACAAGAAAACTGTGGTTATTAAGGCTAGTGCTTTCTGTTGGTGTCTTCAGTCATAAAAACATGGTTCTTTGTTTTTAGTGCTCTTCCACACAGTGATCTCAAGATTTGAGTGGCTACCAAACTCTGGTAGACTGAGATACCTGAATGGCATGTTTTTTAAGCTTCCAATAGTCTTTAAATGGAAAAGTGAGAATTCTTAGGGAGAAATCAATAACTTTGTGTTTGAATATGGTTATGGGAAATGGAAAAAAGATTATATGTTAGCATTTCTAATAACAGGACACTCTCCTTATGACTCTTCCTCCCTCCTGTTCCTTTTGATTAGAGGTAGAGAGGGAGTGAGGTAGACATAAGCAGGGAGTGTATTCTAGGAATAGATTTGGGCAAATACATAGAGATGAGATGAAAGGCCAAGTTCTGAGGATACTGGTGGTCCAATTTGGCCAGATCATAAGGAAGACTGAAGAGGAGGAGTTCAGTGAAATGAGGCTAGAGGGTTAGGTTGAAGTTAGATTGTTAAGGGCAATATCGACTAGGGGTTAGTATTTTACCCTGCTAATAATAGTGGGCCTCTGAAGGCTTTTGAGAAAGGGGTGTGATGTGAGCAAGCCTGGACCTTAGGAAAATTATTTTTGGCAGCTGTCTATCGGAAGTATTGGAGAAAGAAAGGATGTGAAGGAGTAGTTAGAAGTTTATTATGATGGTTCAGGTGAGAAATCATGAGGGCCTAACTGGGGTGGGGGCCATGGCGTTGGGGAGACTCATACAGATTGCATATTATGTGATCTTTTATCGCCAATCTTCCTCCTTCTCTGAATCCTCACCTAAATATTTTTAACTTCTTATCCCAACGATGCAGTTTATGAATTTCAAGCAGGGGAATATCTTTATATGTAATGTAATCCTGACTTCATGTTTAAGTGGGTGTGTTCCCTGAACAAGGCCTTCCCTCTCTTGACTGGACATTTTCTCTGGTTGTCTTTCATTCCTGGAATGGTCTCCCTCCTCCCCATTACTGACCTGCCTGATTTTTTTAAGTCCCAAATAAAATTTTGTCTTCTACAGAAAGTCTTTTCTAATCCTTTTTAATTTCAGCACTCTTCTCTTTTAAAACTACCTATTTCATATTTCTCCTATCTATCTATCTATTTATCTCTATCTAGTTTGCTTCATAGGCACATAAGTGTATGTATGTTCTTTACTCCATTAATTTTAAGTTCTTTAACCAACTGGAAAAATATTAAATACTCTTGGATTGGGCGAGCAAATATAATAAAGATGACAATACTACCTAAATTAATCTATTTATTTAGCGCTATACCAATCAGACTCCCAAAAAACTACTTTGAGGACTTAGAAAAAAATAACAACAAAGTTCATATGGAAAAACAAAAGGTCAAGAATTTCAAGGGAATTAATGAAAAAAAAAATCAAATGAAGGTGGCCTAGCTGTATCAGATCTAAAATTATATTATAAAGCAGCAGGTACTAAAACCATCTGGTACTGGCTAAGAAATAGACTAGTTGATCAATGGAATAGGTTAGGTTCAAAGGACAAAACAGCCAATAACTTTAATAATATAGTGTTTGAAAAATCCAAAGACCCCAGTTTCTGGGATAAGAATGCACTATTTGACAAAAATTGCTGGGAAAATTAGAAATAAGTATGGCAGAAACTAGGCATTGACCCACACTTAACACCGTACACCAAGATAAGGTCAAAATGGGTTCATGACCTAGGCATAAAGAATGAGATTATAAATAAATTGGAAGAGCATAGGATAGTTTACCTCTCAGACCTGTGGAAGAGGGAGGAATTTATGACCAAAGAAGAACTAGAGATCACTATTGACCACAACATAGAAAATTTTGATTTTATCAAATTGAAAAGTTTTTGTACAAACAAAACAAATGCAGACAAGATTAGAAGGGAAACAATAAACTGGGAAAACATTTTTACAATCAAAGGTTCTGATAAAGGCCTCATTTCCAAAATATAGAGAGAATTGACTTTAATGTATAAGAAATCAAACCATTCTCCAATTGATAAATGGTCAAAGGATATGAACAGACAATTCTCAGACGAAGAAATTGAAACTATTTATAGGCATATGAAAATATGCTCCAAATCATTATTAATCAGAGAAATGCAAATTAAGACAACTCTGAGATACCACTACACACCTGTCAGATTGGCTAGAGTGACAGGAAAAAATAATGTGGAATGTTGGAGGGGATGTGGGAAAACAGGGACACTGATACATTGTTGGTGGAATTGGGAACACATCCAGCCATTCTGGAGAGCAATTTGGAACTATGCTCAAAAAGTTATCAAACTGTGCATACCCTTTGATCCAGCAGTGTTTCTACTGGGCTTATACCCCAAAGAGATACTAAAGAAGGGGAAGGGACCTGCATGTGCCAAAATGTTTGTGGCAGCCCTGTTTGTAGTGGCTAGAAGCTGGAAAATGAATGGATGCCCATCAATTGAAGAATGGTTGAGTAAATTGTGGTATATGAACGTTATGGAATATTATTGTTCTGTAAGGAATGACCAGCAGGATGAATACAGAGAGGACTGGCGAGACTTACATGAACTGATGCTGAGTGAAATGAGCAGAACCAGGGGATCATTATATACCTCAACAACGATACTGTTTGAGGATGTATTCTGATGGAAGTGGATCTCTTTGATAAAGAGAGCTAATTCAGTTTCAATTGATCAAAGATGGGTAGAAGCAGCTACACCCAAAGAAAGAACACTGGGAAATGAATATAAACTGCTTGCATTTTTGTTTTTCCTCCCGGATTATTTATACCTTCTGAATTCAATTCTCCCTGTGCAACAAGAAAACTGTTTGGTTCTGCACACGTATATTGTATCCAGGATATACTGTAACCTATTCAACATGTAAAGGACTGCTTGCCATCTGGGGGAGGGGGTGAAGGGAGGGAGGGGAAAAATCGGAACAGAAGTGAATGCAAGGGATAATGTTGTAAAAAATTACCCTGGCATGAGTTCTATCAATAAAAAGTTATTTAAAAAAATTTAAGTTCTTTAAGGGCAGGGACTATCTTATTCCTCTTTTGCATCCCCAGGACTTAGCACAATGCCTGGCACATAGTAGGCACTTATTATTTACTGAATTGAAATGAACAAGGTATGTTCTACCATGTTCTCATTCCAGTTATAAAATCCCTAAAGAGAGAGTAACTTCAAGGTATGTTCTACCATGTTCTCATTCCAGTTATAAAATCTCTAAAGAGAGAGAGTAACTTAATGTCTAATGACAAAATTGTTGAGATCTCTGAAAGAAGGAGAGAGAAAAAAGGGATACAGTGCACAAATGTAATAGCCAATACATCATTTAATTTCACTCCCTTGGAGTTATTTCCTTTGGACCATGCAATGCTGGTCCCAAAATTTTTACTCTCTCCATGTCTCCTTGGCAGGAACTCCCAAGACAAGGGGAGGGAAGGAGGAACTACGCATGAATGAAATATAAATAATTTATTAAACACTAGGCATACTTAATTCCTTTTTTTTTCCCAGTTACCTTTGGCTACTCCTATTACACTTCAAAAAACATATATAGACCAGAATATTCTCACTCTATCTAGTGGGTTCTAAACAGGCTCGTCCTCTCTTAGCAAGATATTGGTTCCAGAGAAAGGATAACTAACTGTTATTTCTTGGGAATGGCCTTAATCGGGTAACCTGACCCTTGATTCCAGTACTATAGAATAAACTCCTGAATAAGGAAATGCTTTCTACTAATGAAGGTCTGCATAGTCTCTGCAACTTAAAAAGTTACCTAGAGTAGAAGTTTAAACATCAAATAGAAGTAGACCCCTTTTGGCCACATTTTGACTTAAAAAACACAAATTAACATCATCTATGTTGTATCATATCTTTAAATTTTTGTTAAATATTTCCAAATGCATTCTAACTTGAATGGAACCACCCTCTGTTGTTTTGCTGGATATGAGACCGAATTTTGACATCTCAAAATCAAAGAATTAAGAGATTAAATGCCTTGATTGGGATCACAAACACAGTTTATATCAAAGGTGTGACTTAAATCCAGGTACTTGAATTCTATTTAGTGTAGAAGCAGACAAAATGAGTTTTTCTGTACTAGGGAATTTCACCTGGAGCCAACAACAAGGTAATCAGGATTGGGATGAGAATTTTGGCCAGTAAGGGTGTCCATACTCCTCTGAACTTCAATTCTCTTTATTCTCTGCCTCATTGATCTGAAACTCCTTGTGCTGAGAATAGGGCAAGTTTTCCCTCTTTTGGGATAAGTGCCACATATTATTGTTGCATTCCTTTTCCTGTGAGGATGCCCTTGTTCCCCATCACTACAGGAAGCCACCCACAGAGTATTTCATAGTGATTTGTACAAATTAGGTGGTCAATGAATATTTTTGATTGAAATTAGATTATAAAGGAGGAAGGTAGGAATGATGGACAGTTGTATATACCCTGGAAAGTCATATGAGGGTGAGGGGAAAGATGGGAAAACTTAAGGGGGGAGAAATGTTTTCTCAATAGGTACTTAAGGGGTTAAAGTTGTTCTCTGAGCTCTGGGTGTGAACTACATAGTGTCTTAATAATGCGTCTAATACCTGTGCATTTATGTAAGCAGAACAAGTGAAAACTTGCCTCACAGAAATTAGATTAAACAGTTGAAGGAGACAGTCATTTTAATAAGGAGCTTCTATATAAAAACCCTTGATACTTCATTATCTATTTATTCCTCTCAGTCACTCAATTTTATTTTATCCTTCGTAATTAAAAAGGAGACAAAATCAAGTCTTTAAGAAATGATCCAATGCCACGGTGTTTTGTGTAAACAATTTTGGTTGGATAGATTTGGGTTGCCTCCATTCGTCATTAGTGGCTAGTATTTTAGCTGTACCTCTTGATCGAGGGTTTTTCTTTCTTTTTGTCTTCTTCCAATAAGGTTTTTCTGCCAATGTTTAGTCTTCATCAACATAGATGAAATTTACACAAGTATTTAAAGTTAACCAAACGCTTTTCATTTAGGAGGCTTAAGCTGGATAACTAAATGGATAAAGCACTGAGTTGTGAATCAGGGAGATCTGAGTTCAAGTTGGCTTCAGACACTTATGAGTTGTATGATCCTGGGTAAGTCACTTAAACTCAGTTTGCCTTAAGGACATGATAGACTAGTCCAGTATCTTTGTCAAGAAAATCCCATGGGAAACAAAAATCAAAAAGAATTGGACATGACTGAGCAACAACAAACACTTTGCATATATATTCTCCTTCACTATAATCCTAGGAGGAAGATCTTATTATCATTCTCATTTTACAGAAAAGGAAACTGAGGCTCAGAAAAATTAAATGACTTTCTCATGATTACATAATAAGTGTCTGAGGCAGAGCATCTTAGGATCATGGGTTTAAAGACTGATGAGAACATAGAGGACATTTGGACTATTCCCTACCCTTCCTTTTACAGGTAAGAAAACAGATCTAGAGAAGCTAAGCAGGTTGTTCAAAATTATACTTTGAAAAAAAAGGAGTTTTGAATCAATATTCTCTAGATCCCAATCCATTGTCCTCTCTTCTGTGGTACCACTGGGATTTTCTTGACGCTAATTCTCCATCTTGCCTTACTTGCTCCTTTTTCCAGCTTATGGAAAACCAAGCCTACTAGTAAATATGTAATATTATAACTAGGCATAAACTACACCCAGAGTGAGCACACTCAAAAGAGCTTTCTCCCATCCTGTCATCTTGTCACCTGCCCCATTCCCTTCAGCAAATGTATCTGTGGGCAGTGTAAAACACTGATATTATGACTTGTCCATTAAAATTATAAAAATATCACAACGTGAAAAGGGCTGTCTTGTGAGGTTGTGAAAACTTCTTCACTTGAGGTCTTTGAGCAAAGATCACTTGGCAGATACAGAGTAGAGGGCATTCTTGGTCAGATAGAGGATAGGACTAGGTGGTGTTTGGGATTCCCTGCACCTCTGGGATTCTTCAGTTCTCAGATAAGACACATGTGACCATAACTCTACGACTGGAAGGCATCTCAGAGACTACTTAGTCCCTACTCCTCACTTGATAGATGAAGCACCTGAGCTCTGTCAGAAAAAGGGAAGTGCTCTGTCTGGGTCATACAGAATTAGGAGCAGAGGGGGGATTTGAATCTCAATTTGGTGATTTCGGTGCCTTTTTCCCTCTCTACTCCATGCATCCATTTTTTTCACTGTCTCCATCTTTTAAATCTTTACCCAATATAAACTTTTCTCTGTTGGGGCAAATATATAACAGTCTGAACTTTATAGTGAAAGTAAATTCAATTGAAGGTAAAAGCAGATGTTGTGTAATGCATAGTAAGTCAATATTCCCTATTGTTATTTTTTCTTTTAAATCCCTCTTAATAATCCTCAAAGCAGCCAGTATGGAATAGCAAGCTATCTAGTAAATGTCCTTTCCTTCTCTTTCTCTCTCTGTGTCTCTATCGCTCTGCAAGGCAATTTAGGTTTTGTCCCACAGCTTGTAAGTATAGATGGCTGAGGGCAGATTTGAACTCAGGTCCTAATTCCAGAGCCAGTGCTTTATCCACTATTCTACTTCTTGGCCCATGTCTTTTCCTTAGTAAGAAAATGAAGCCTCATGTGACCTAGATTATATTATCTATGTTTCTATATCTAGATTGTTTCTGGATTCTGAATCTTTAAAACATTTTGGGTTTCTGCTTTTCTCCAGACTTAACTATTCATAGTCTACTGTTTTGGAGAATTCAGACAGTTCAATAAAGAAAGGAGGCCCTTACTGGGATGTTTTAAAGGGTGTTTGTACTCTTCAGGATAAGAAAGGGAGAATTTAGGTGAATTTATTCATCATTTGATTTTAGAACCAAAAAGGGCAATTTAAGAGATAGCCACAACTCCAAAAGACTATTCAAGACTTGCCAAGGAAATTTGAAGATCTCTCATCAATTTACCAAAACCTTGTTGAGCACCTGATTTTTTCCAGGTACTGGGAAGGAATATAAAAATACTATGTTTATTCTCAAAGACCTAACATTCTATTTTGAGTAGACAACATACATCCAAACAGTGGGAAAAGCACAGGAAGTGAAATCAGAGACTTGAGTCATGACTCAGGACCCTCAGTTTTTTTATTTGTAAAATGAGGAAATTGTATTAGACATCCTGTAGGGTTCTTTCTAGTTTGAAATTTATGGCCCAATGATCTATTTTTATCTTTATCTATTTTTATCTATTTTTTATCTTATCTTTTATTTTATCTTTATCTATTTTTATATTTAATTTTTAATTTTTAAAGCTTTTTATTTTCAAAACATATGCATGGATAATTTTTTAACATTGACTCTTGCATAGCCTTGTGTTTCAGATTTTCCCTTCCTTCTCCCTACCCCCTTCCCTAGATGGCAAGCAATCCACTATATGTTATGCATGTTAAATATATGTTAAATCCAATATGTGTAAATATGTTTATACAATTTTCTTGCTGTACAAGAAAAATCAGATCAAAAATGAAAGAAAATGAATTAAAAAAAAACAAAATGCAAGTGAACAACAACAAAAAGAGTGAGAATGTTATGTTGTGGTCCACACTCAGTTCCCATAGTCCTCTCTCTGGGTGTAGATGGTTCTCTTCATCACAAGATCATTAGAACTGGCACCAATCATCTCATTGCTGGAAAGAGTCACATTCATTAGACTTGATCATTCTATAATATTGATGTTGCCCTGTACAATGATCTTCTGGTTCTGCTCATTTTACTTAGCAGCTGTGAACTATTTTTTAAAGGGAATGGAAAAAAAACTAAAAACTTCAGGCTAAGGCTAGATATTAGATAAGAGGCGGATCTTGAATAGGTAGAGTCTTGGAAGAATCTGAGAATTCTAAGAGGCAGACATGAAGCTAAAGATCATTGAGAACCCCATGGAGGAGAAAGCCTATGAAAAGATGACATGGAACGACTTTGCTATCAACATGTGTCCATTTGGGTCTTTCTACTCTGTCTCTTTTCTCTAACTCTTTATGAAATCAGTGCCGAATATCATGAAAAGAATATAAAGTAGCCTAATCTCTATTTGGATTGGGTACAATGCAATCACAATTCTTTTCAGAAATTATTCTGCTGCCTCTTTACATCCATGCCTTTCATTTCAAAGATTGGCTCAGAGTCTGACTAGCCAAAGTGTGATGTAATATGAATAAATCACTAAAGTGGGAAATAGAAGACTTGAATTTGAATCTAGCCTGTGCTATCTTGGGAAGACTTAGAGAATTCATTTCATGTCCTTGAACCCCAGTTCTTTTACTGCAAAATGAGAAAAGTTGGCTAGATGGCATCCAAGGTTCCTTTGAGTTCAAATTTCTATGATCAATTCTGAGCTTTTTTCCCCCCCTCTCTATGATGACCTTATAGGAAGCGCAGAAGGCAAGGTCATCCAGTTTTTCCAAAACTGGAAGTTGGGAAATCATGTAAGTCCATTCTAGAAAGAAATGTCAGGAGCAATGGGAAGATTCAATTTAGGTGGGGAGAGGGATTTATGTGCAGCCTGATTGTAGAAGAGCTAAATGAAAAGGGTGGGGGCTTCATCAGCACTCCCTATCAACTTTCTCGTTTGACTATCTGCTAGTTGTACAACACCCTCAGATTGTCATTACAGCTCAAGAAAAAAATATTGTTTTATTTCAAACAGTTAATATTCATCAAATGTTAATGAAAATACATAACAAATAATTATGACAAACACAGTGTCTGATTAAGATGAAGGGGATGACAATCCCCGTGAATTTTTAATCTGAAAAATAAAGAACGTTACATTAATATGACTTAATTATATCATTAAATATTTAAAATTACCTTCTTTAATAGATTTTATTTTTATTTAATATATTTCCTTTTAAGATGTCTATAACACTTTTATGAGATTTATACATAAAACCATATCAAGTGGGATGGCCAAAAAGAATGTAAACTTAATATATTCATCATATTGATCACAATTTCCATTTTATTTATTCTTTAGAAAAGCTAATAAACCCTTTACACTTTTTCCATATAGAGTGATAAATAATTAATGCCATTTCAAACATAGCCCATGTCATATACTTATTTAGGAGAGGAAAAACACACATACAAACCGACCCAGTACTTTATTATACATTCCATTTTAATATGCTCTGCTTACAATTAATGCTGCATTTTTACAGGAAAACATAATTAACTTTGTGAATCAGTATTGCAATGACCACATTTAAGCAGTTGAAGTTATCAGGAAATCGGCTCTGAGTTGGCCCCTGAACACTCTTTTATTTTTCAGTTCTGACTACAGAATGAATGAGATCACTTATGCCATTGCAAGTATGTCCAGCACCTTGACTTAGGTGGTTTGAAAAGATGAAGAATTGTATTTGAATTCTGTGTTCTCTATACCTTTCTATTTGATACCAAACTCCAACACAGCTTTTGATATTTAATCTTCATTCTGCTTTTCAATTTTTTTTTTAAATGAAAAAGCAACACCTCTTTGGAAATTGCTAATAGGATGGACAGCTGTGATTTCTTTTGTGGGTTATCTTCTGTTGCATTGTGTGAATTATGCACTTGGATAATTAAAATCATTTTGACTCTCATATAAGAGGCCTTTTGAGTGAGGAAGAAAGTGTGGGAATCATTTATGCATTACTGAATTTTAAAGAAAGGTCGGAGATACAGGACATCAGTATTTACATCTTCCAGTGGACCAATTCTGTGATTAAAAAAAGACATAACCAAGTCCATGTATGCTATATTGCATGAAAAAAATTATGTACATTGAAAGCAGCAAAGCTTTTGAAATAACAATATTAATAGCTCACATTTATTTTATATACATTATCTTATTTGATCTTCATAACATCCTTTGAAGGTAGGTACCACTTGTATTCCTATTTTACAGATGAGGAAACTAGGACTCAGAGAGGTTAATTATCTTGCTGAGATCATACAACTAACGAGTATTCAAAGCGGTTATAACTCAGCCTTCCAGACTCTACTTCTGACCCTCTATAAATTATTGCCTCCCTTAACCAGATCTACAAACAATAATATTTTTTTCAAAAGCTTCATTTATTTGGGTTGGCATTTAACACACATTTCCCGGAATTTTGGTAGCTTTTTCATTTCAGTTTTTTTTTTCCTGAATGATAGAACAAAATATAGTCAGAACCATTCTTATCAAATAGTCTCCCATGTTTTTGTTATGCTAGCATAGAAGATTAAAAAAGAAAACAAACAAAAGATAACATTGTCCAATGATCTGCTGAGTGTTGACATTAGTGAAGATGTAAAATAGAGTGAGACATGTTCAAAAAGTATTCACCAGTACTTTAGAAGATGATGTGTACAGAATCCAGCAAGAAAATAATTCATTAATGACATTGAATTTCTCTAAATGCTTAATTTATAGATGATTTATTAATTGCATCATCCTTACAAAAATTATAGACCCTGCACGAAATCCGTAGCAATTTTAAGAAACTTTGTCTAGAATGATCACAATGAAGACAAAGTGGATGAAACATGCATGTTATTGAGAGTATGACATACAGCTAGCTAGAGAGGTAGATAATTAAGTTTTTATCTGACTAGACACTGTAGATTACAAGTGAGTTGAATTTAGTATTGATAGTTGGAAAAGACTGAACTGGACCCTGTTTATGGAAATCACACTGGACCTTCAGGGATCTCAAACTGTCAAATGCCACACACAAAATGAAGCCCTATTGCCTTAACACCAGTATTCTCTTTGCTATTAGCTATGATTCAAAATTACAAGGAACTCAGAGGAAGATGAAAAGGCTTGTAGGGTTATAGATCTGGAAACTAGTTAATATAGTGCACTAGTGCTAGACTCAAATAGAAACAGATCTCTAGGAGTTGCATACTGAGTTAGAAAACCACAAATGAACATTACATTGTACTGTGTTTTTATTTATTTTTTTGAACATTTCCAATTATATTTTTATCTGATTTGGCAGGAACTTTTCCAGTTACCTTGAATTTGACACCTCTGATGTTATGTAGTGAATGCCAAATTTAGAATCAGAAAGACTTGTATTCAAATCCTGCCTTAAACTAGCTGTGTGACAAGTCACTTAACCTCTCTCTCATCCTTAGCAGTTTCCTTATCTGGAAAGTGGGTATAATATTAACTTCAACCCAGAGGCAGTCTGGAGTCAGCTCAAACAAATTAGGAGAGGAGAATGTAAAATTTTCAGTGTGAGCATTTATACCTTGGAAATCAGCAAACAAACCCAATCAAGCTTTGATTTATTGTTTTGCTGATTATCTAGACCTAAGAAAGTGATGAAGAAAATAGCAATAGGGTGTATTAAACTTTAAGCATGTTGTAAGTAAAAAAAGTTGTGGAGAGCCAGGTGTTAAACAGTTATCAACACTCCCTTGTGCCTAAGCTACATGGGTGCTATAAAGATTAAGTGACATTTGTATACAATATGTCATATATACAATATGTCATATATGAGAGGACCAATTTCCAGAGTCTAATCTATCTCTACTATTTTATAACTGAATTCAGCTTCTGTGCCATTTTCAGAGACATTCATAGTGGGGTAACATTCTGGGACATAGATAGATAGATAGATATTTATATATGTATATATGTGTATGTGTACAGGTAGATCTATAGATATGTGTATCTATAGATCTACCTGGCCCACCAAGACCACCAAGAGAAATTAAATGGTTTACCTAAGGTCACACATGCAGTTAAGTGGCAGGGTCAGGAATAGAAGCTGCAGCCCCTGACCTCAAATGCAATGTTCTTTACAGAATGTCATATGTGATGGCTTTCTGGAGGCTGCATGAGGCACGTGACAGCAAGCATATGATCTCCAATATTTTGGATGATAACTTGGTAGAGACATGGATAGGAGTTTCAAATGCTACAAAGCCTTGATAGGTTCCCATTGTGCATCACACACTCAATTGGATGAACTCGTACAACTATCAATGTTTCAGGATATCCAGGAAACTTGTGATCTGAAATAAAACACAGAGAGTAATAAGGAAAGAGTACGAATTTAGCTACGAAGATACCAGGGCTCCAGTTCTAGCTCTTGTCATTAACTAGCTATGTGACTAGGGAAGTCACTTAACCTCTTTAAGGGAAGACACTAAGCATTTATTAAATACCTATTATGTGCTAGGCACTGTGCTAAGTACTTTCAAATATTATCTTATTTGACCCTTGGTTGTTTTTTTTTTTTTTATTTGTCAAATCCTTAATAGCTTGATATAGTGAAGTGTCTCAGCTCTGGAATCAGAGGGATCGGATTCAAATTCTGCCTCTGTCACCAATGCCACTTTAACCTTTCTGGGTCACAGTTTGTTTTCTAAAATGAGGAGGTTGAACTAGAATGACCTCTAAGTTGTCTTCTAGCTCTAAATATATTCCCCAAGCATTCTGTAATCCCAATTGCTTCTTTCTTTGAATATACTTGATACTCAATAAATGTCATGGAATTAATATGCCAGGGAGATAGTAGATAAAAAAATTAACTCACTCTTGATGGCATAGGCATTCATGATTTGATTTCTTCCCTTGATTTTATTGTATGTGAATTCCATTCCATCAGAGAATGGAATGATACTTGGATAATGGAAGATTTCTCTACCTAAACATCTCCACAAAATACATCTCTTATGCAATTATTAATAATAGAATAAAGTAACGATCAGGATAATGACATTGCATATCCACCAGTTTTATTCTCTTTACATCTCTGATGGAGAATTCTGAGTTCAGACCCATTGCCATCTATCTACCATAACCCAAACTTTATTCTTTAAAAGAGAACCTATCAACAAAAAGTAATGGAAGTAGCCTGATGAGGAGATCCTTTGGAAGTTAGTGCTTCCACACCGGGCCTAGAGAATATAATCACTACCTCAACCCATATCGGACAGAGGATTTTGAATTTTATCTTGGAGGCGATAGGGATCTATTGAAGATTTTCGAGTGGAGGAACGACATAGTCAGAGTTGTGCTTTATGAACGTTTGTCTGATGAAGACCTACACCAAGGTAGTGGCTGTGTGTGTGAAGAGAAAGAGACAGTCAGGATGGATGTTGAGGATGTAGAAGTAATAGGATTTGCCACTTACTTTTAGTAAAATATAAATGCATTTTCAATCAATGGAATCTTTATTAATGATTGTTATTAAATGTGTATTATTACTATTGATTATATGTGAAAAGGATAGAATAGAATAGAAAATATATAAAATATTACCTTTAGAAAAGAGGGAAGATAAAGAAACATGAAAAAAATGAGTGCTATCACTCACTGGCTTTTCTTAGTCATTAAAACTCTCTTCTTGGGAACACTAGGGACTTGCCTCTTGTGACCTTAATACCTTTAAATCATTTGATTTCCTGTTTTCTCTGCCCGAGGTCATATGTCTTTTGCCTTCATGAAAACTAAGGAGAGAATATGATGACTTCCTGAGAGATCTGTACCTGCCACGATGACCTGAATACCAATTGGAAAGGCCATAGCCAAGGTTATGCTTGATTTTGTCCTCACAGGAGGGAAGAGGCCAATGTTCCAAAGGCATTTATAATGTAGGGCACTCTTTAATATTCCAGATATTTATTGAGATCATTCGGGGAAAGATTAGCCAACTGGGGATTTCCTTGGATTTTTGTCTCTTTATTTTCCTTCCTCTTGGCAATTTCACTGCTGGTTAATACCTTGATTAAACACTGGGAAGGATGTAAGAAGTGAGTTTTGAGGTAGTTCAACCCACAATAGATGGGTAATAATGATAGTGTCCTCCAGATTCTCCATCAGAGATATAAAAGGATAAAACTGGTATAATACTATGTCCTTATCTTGGTCATTTCGTGATTCAATTATTATAAGCCCAGAGTGATATATTTTACGAGGATATCTGGATGGAGATTAGGTAGAGTAGGAGTAGGGAAGTAGACAAGGTCTTGGGTAATAGAGTCCTGAATAATTTACTAAATGAAAAAATAATATTGAGCTCTTTTTCTGTGCAAATTACTGGGGACACACTCACCCCTTATCCTCCCCAGAAAACAGTCCCTGCTCTCAAGGAGTTTACATTCTTTTTTTCCCTCTGAGGCAATTGGGGTTAAGTGACTTGCCCAGGGTCACACAGCTAGGAAGTGTTAAATATCTGAGGTCAGATTTGAACTCATGTCCTCCTGATTTCAGGGTTGGTGCTCTATCCATCATGCCATCTAGCTGCCCCAAGGACTTTACATTCTAACGGGAGAGACAATACATATAGGAAGACTACCTATAATATAGTGCACAAACAATTCATTGTTTAAGCTACCAATCAGATGGAAAGGCCCATGGTTCTTAAGGCACAGTAGCAAAGCACATAGTAATGCCTCTTCTTTAATATCATTCTCACTGACAAAATCATATCTGTTTCTGATGTTGAACTATTTAATCATGCCAGAGACTTTGGTGTAAGGAAATATCTTCTTGGGGCTTTTACTAACTGTAGTTTCTGGGAAGATGGGTACTATTGCGTCTGCTAAGGCAGTTGTTGTGTTGAGGTTCATTTGTTTCAAACCTGTCTGGCTCTCTGTGACCCCATTTGGGGGGTTTCTTAGCAGAGACATTAGAGCAGTTTGCCATTTCCTTCTGCAGTTCATTTTCTGGATGAAGAAACTATGGCAGACAGGCTTAAGTGACTTGCCCAGGATCACACAGTTAGTAAATTTCTGATTCCAAGCCTGGCACTCTTTTCACTGGTCACCTAGCTGCCCTGTAGAAGCAGGTACCAGATTGTCTTTTCACTCGGGTTGCTTCCTAGGATAAAGACTCTGGACTTTGGGCTAGAAGCAAGCTCCATGGTTTGGGATACTGCTCCCTCCCGATGCCTTATTGCTTCAGCTTTGCAGGTTGGACTTGAAATGGGCCTAAATGAAGTCTAGTGTGGTGGGGTAAGGATGAAATTTTGGAATCATCAATGGACTATATAGCAAGTCTTTTAGTGTCATGAGAAGTGGGAGGTCCAAAAAGTATCTCATTATAAACACCTTCTTAGTGGCCTCTGGATCCAAGTCTGGGAGTGAGATTGATGAATTCTGACGTTCGATTTTGGCTCTTTTCTGACTTCCACCGAGACTAACCATTTTAGTTTTCAGTGACATCGGGTCTCATTTTAGAGAAGACAAAGAATGACCTTTGAGTTTGCCTTTATAGGATGCAGAGAAAAGAAATGATCATGGGGTAAGAGTGATTAAACAGGGGTATAGTAGGTCTTAATGGACTTGCATATCCCCTTGTGCTTTTACTTATGTCAAAGATAAAGGAAAAAATCTTCAGGAAATGTGTTTGTTGTGTCGGCATGCAGACTGTCAATCAGCATCCAATCAGTGACCTACTTTTTACAATTCTCAAGGTAATTGCTCTATACAACTCTGAGTTACTGATGCCAATTTCTTCTCCCAATCTGACAAAAGGGAACTCGAATTGTCAAAGTGTACGTTATTCCTTGGAAATCTTGATAATTTTTTTTTATTTACTATACATGTAGTCATACTGTGGATTTTGCCACAGACCCAAAGAATTGCTGTTATGTCCTTGTCTTTAAAGCAAGTAAGTCCTTTAAAATAAGGGGTCCTCATGGTATTATTGGAGATAATGAGGATTGTAGGATTTTGTATAAATTTGTTTGCCACTGAGTTATTTCCAAAATTAAAAAAAAAACGTTTTTGTACTAAGGAGTTGATATTTCAGAGCAATTTAGGGGAAGAAGACAGGGATAGGGACAGGACCTGTGATTTCACTGTGATAGAGAACTCCCACATGAGAAAATTCACTTTACTAATGGAGGTAATGTCTTTTCTCCAACTGATAGTTTTAGAGAATTGCCTAGGACACTGAGAGTTTAAGAGACTTGTCCAGTGTCATTAGGTATCCTAGGTAAGATTGAACCTGGTCTTCCTGGCCATTCTTCTACATCACACTGGGTCAAAAATATTGCCATAATAACAAAAAGACAGAAGATGAGACACTCAGTCTGTTTTTTCACCTGTAAAATGGGTAGAATAATGCTCCTGCTATTAACCTTATAAGATTATTTTGATAAAAATGTTTTATAAAACATGAAATGCTAAAGAAATGTTATTAAATATTCAAGTTCAAAACTCTCATTCCATCGACAAGGAAAGTGATCTAAAGAATATCAGTGACTTATTCATAATTGCCATTACTATCTAGTGCAATAGACCAGAACCCCAACTTTTCAATTTTAACTGATAGGCTATTTTCATTCCAGATACTGGATCAGGATTGAATAGAAATTTTTTTTTATTTTTTATTTTTTTTGCTTTGCTAACAGGCATCATTCACAGAGAAAGCATCGGTGGTTTTGGTAAAAGCATATTTTGTTTCTCAGTGAAAAAGAAACAAAGAAAAAATGGCTCCCAGCCCCTAGTTTCCTTTAGTAATTACCTCAATATCTGCTGTTACTTTTTTTTAAAAAGTCAATTTCACTATGTCAAAAACTTGTACTATTTGTCTTAAATTACTTAAGGTGAATCACTTTCTTTGTCCATCCCCGCCATGTTGGGTGATTTCTTTTCAAATATGTCATACCATGGATTCTTATTCTTGTATAGGTTTTGAGAGGATGGATGCTCAAGTCCTTTATGACTCCATGATTCTAGGAAATTATAACACCAAAATTATTATTTAGTAGTAGAATCCCTATATTAAGTAGGTGGAGCTTATGAATTTCCACTATTTGACTTACTGGTGCAGCATTTCAAATTACTTCTATTTGATAAAGAATCCAAACTGTCTGAATATTTAACTGGAAAGTCTCAGATGAGTAAAGAGAAAAGTCATAGAGAGGAAATGGATGGGAGGAATCCTATTTTAGCTGAATAAACTAGATGGCATCTTGATTTCCTACCAGTGCCCCCAAACTATTGACATGTAATGATTTTGAAATAAATCAAATGCTTTGATGTGTACAGAAGTTATGGAGCATTTTATAGGAAGTAATAATATTAAGTAATTCAATTGAACTAATTACTAGTTAATCTGACATCTAATGAAATAAGTAACACTAAATATGACACAGCCACCTTTATGGACTTAAATTTTAATCAATTCTAGAAGAGAGTCAGAGGTGCCATTTTTTGCTGATGTGAGTAGATCTAAAATGGAGGACATTGTAAGAAAAAGCTTTCAATCTCAAACTCTCCTTTTTGGATATTGATCTTCAGATAGGTTAACTAGACTTCATTGTTATTGTTAATGTAAGTTAGCTATGCTCATTTAAAAACAAGCAATTCATAGCATTTTGTATTGAATAACACATTGATGCCATGGCTTCTCATTCATTTTCATTTTTTGAAATAGCCTTTCCTTTTGCTGGATTAATTTTAAAGGCTTATTCTTATCAGCTTGTTCATATTACCTACATATCATTTAAAGTGTCTTTTGTCAAGTGGGCATGAATAAAGAGAGGTCAAGAATAATTTCCAACATATCTAAAATCTCTCAGGCTATTTGTCTAATTGTCTGTCTTCCATGCCCTCCATCCCCACCTTAGAACTTGTTCTGCCTCCGTGTAACTCATTCACACTAATCACATCATTGGATGTGAAAGGCTGTCTTTGCTAATAGGTCCCATTTCAGTTATTTCAAAGTGATGCAATCACTAAATCATCGATTTAGAAAGGAAGAGGCCCAAGAGGTCATTGAGACTAATAAACTATACAATGTCAGTGTTTCTCTGGGTTCCAATTATTTTATAAGGTGATTCTGTTATTGGTTCTTTCTTACATCAAAGAGTAGTTATTTTTCCTTTTCTATTATACTCTTTGTGTCTAGCTATACTCAAAACTTGTTTGGTGTGTGTGTGTGTGTGTGTGTGTGTGTGTGTGTGCATGTACCAAAATCTTAATGTCACTTTGCAATCATTGTTTTTAGATTTAGGGGGGACCTTAGAGAAAATGGAGTCCAATTCTCTTATTTGTAACTGAGGAAACAACTGAGGCACAGATAGGCTAAGTGATTTGGCTAAGATCACACAGGGAATAAGAAAAATAACAGAGCACAGATTTGAACACAGATTCTCTAATTCTAAAGCCAGGACTAGTCTGATGTTTCACTGGGAGAATGGAGATGGTACTAGCCTCTTGGAGGCAAAAAGAGTAAACTTTGGCAGGTTCTATCATCCTGGAAAGGCTTTGTGTATGGTATTAGTATTAAATTGTCTCCCAAGGATCAGACTTAGGAAATATGGACAAGTAGATTAGTTACTTAGTGATGATTTTTATTTTACTTATGTTTTTGGAGAGAAGAAGCTAGGGCAATCATGTCTATGTTCTTTTTCTTGAGAAAAGGACATTCCATTTCTTTCTAGCATCAGAACATAAAACGACCAGATGAGTGCCCTGCTAAAGTAAAATGACACATGTACACAGTTCTGTGAACAAGATTGTGTTGCTGATCTAGAGGGAGATTGCATGATTAGGTTATCATCCTCAAATCTCTCATGCAATCAGAATTACCTTGGTCATATTTTATTTTCTGATAGATTCCATTCAACTAACTCATTGAAATATTTTGAACAGTATGCACTCTAGCTGGTGGGATGAAATCTTCCAAGGTTTTCCTAATGGTTATGTGAAACATTTCAATATCCCTTAATATACCATGTTATCACTGTAAAAGAAATTCAAAATCAATTGTTAATTTTATTTTTTAAGAAAGGGAAAATTTTGAAATGTTCTAGTTATATAGGCTTCTTTCATTGCTACAAATCTTTATTTCAGCAAAAATAATGCTACTGCCCTAAGAAAACAGACAAGATGGTACATAGAATTTGCTTTTTTTTAAGTATCCTTTTTATCAATGTTTTCTTCCCTCCTTGAGTCATTCAAGACCTTTTCTAATATTCCTGACTAAAGCCAGGCTGGAAAGTCTTACCTATTTTCATTTTTGTTCTCTTACCTATTTCGACTAGAGTGCCAGTGCTGATGAAAAATCCTTTGGGAAGCCAAATGCAAGTTTGTGCTATCAACTATTTATAGCAATCAGCTGGCTTCTCCAATCCCTCATTAGATCAATCATAGCCATTGTCTCCCAGTTGAGTGGGAGATAGTTACAGGTGGAAGAAGGCATGATGTCTCTAATTCAGCAAAGTCTCCCCCCAACCCCCAGGAAAGCTGCAAAGAAATTACAATCAAAGGGAAGACTTTTCTGGAAATTAGGAGGTTTAGATGCAGGCTTCTTGAGAGCCGTCTGGATTCAGTGTGGAATCGAAAATAAAAATTTAAAAGAAATGAAAAACAACAACTATGACAACAACAACAAACATGAGCTCAATGCCAAATCGCTTTCTTCCAAGGACATGGACAGACCACCATTCTGGATGAGTTAAACAGCTCCTCATGGGGAAGACAGTCCCATTTGGATGGGCTCATCCCTTTTAGCCCATTTATCTGGGAATGTCTTTTACAGGTGGCTTCCGTTATTCAGGCCAAGCTCCATCTCTACCATCAAACTAAGAACTGCATATTACGGGCTGTTGGTGGCTGAATATTTTAGGAGTTCTCTTTCTCTGCTCTTTTCCTCCCCTTTTTCCTTTGGCCTGTCTAGACACGAGAGTAGTGAGCCAGCAGCATTCATGATGAGGGGGTGGTAGAGAAAGGATCATCCAAATTTCAGTTGGCCTCTAGTTGATTGGGCTGGTGTGGCCCTTGGAGTCTGTTGAACTTATTTGGCTCCTCACAAGTGAAAAAAGCATGGCTCCAAATGAGTTTATTTGAAGGAGTTAACGAAAGTGCTAGATATTTGCTACCCACTGGCAGAGGAAAAGTAGTGCACATGTCTGAATAAATAACGGAAAATGGCTTCTCACTGTTCAGGAAGTACAATCAATTTGAAATTAGGATTATGGAAACATCTGTGAAAATTCAAGTGTCATCTCAATTTGGGCTCATTCAGATCCTGTATTTTTCAACTTCCCAAGCAGTGCATTTAAAATCTAATCCTAATTAACACACATAGTTTAATTATAGCCAACAAAATATTCTACAAAAATTGTGTGTGCTGGTTGGGGGGTTGGGTGGGGAGGGAGGAGGCGAGGGAGAAACCAGACAAATGTTCACTGATTGTAAAAATTCTTGTTTGGTTAATAATATAAATCCTCCAGATTTTAAACACACACTGAAGTTTGCTTATCATGAATCAAAGTGACATAAAAAGCACGAAGCATGCATTCTGTAGTATTCCTACCCACCCCCAACTCCCTCTAGCCTCTTCTTAGTTCTTGTTAACCTGAAAAGAACAAAGATGGTCTCGAGCTTTTAAACTTGTCTTGCCTTTGTAAAGGGCTGTGTGTGTGTGTGTGTGTGTGTGTGTGTGTGTGTGTGTCCATGACTGATCAGAAGATAAACCTTTATGGTTGAATGTGAGTACAAATAAAGGAATAAATCTATTTCCATAAATCGAACTTTATGACCTGTTGTCTTAATGATGAGACATATCTCGAAATCTCTAGAGGTGCATTGGAAGGGATACATGCTTTTTTTCCTAGACTTTCTGTAGGATCCAGGACCCAGAAATGAGTCATCCTGGCACTTTTCCTTACTAATAGCAGAAGGGGATGGCAAATGGTTATACCTAATTGGTAAAGAAGTGACGAGAGGATCTACTATCCTGGAAGCAGCATTATGTAGTGAATTCAAGATTACGGGCAGAAAAGACCCTTATAAATCATCTAATCCAATTTTCTCATTTTACTTATAAGGAATCTGAACCACAAAGAACTAAAGTGAGTTGTGCAAGGTCATGTCACTGGTAAGTGGAAGAGCTTGGATGCAAACCTGACTTCTGACTCCAAAGCTAGCATTTGCTTTTCACTTGCCTTTGGTCTGTACCAATTCTAAATCCTATAAAGCCCCCTCCTCCAAAATGTTTTCATTTAAATCATCTTTAAGGGACAGATAAACACTCATATTATTCCAATCTTTGTCACCTTGATTGCGTATTTTTGAGTCAATGATGAATTTGAAAAAAAAATAAAACTTAGACGAAGATCTACAAGTTTTCTCTTTCGGTGTGCCTATGTTTCTGTCTTTCTGTTTCTGTCTCTCTCTGTTTCTCTGCCTCTCTCTCTCTGTCTCTGTCTCTGTGTGTGTGTGTGTGTGTGTGTGTGTGTGTGTGTGTGTGTGTATTTCCTTTGTTTAAAGACAGGCCTTGTAAACTAAATCCCATTGGCACAGAATATGGAGCACTGTCCAAATTCTTTTGGCATGGGGGTGGTGCAAAATTTGTTGAAATAAAAGGAAAATTTGACAGTATTTTGTTCTATGGAAATTTCTGTTTTGTGATATTTGATGTGGTAGAATTTGACCTGTACAAGACCTGTATAAAACCTATATAAGAACAGTTTTAAGCTATTGACTGATGTCCATGAGAAACACTGACAAAAAGTCTTAAAACTTGTCTGGATAGCTGAAGTAAGGGAGGGCAGCATCTCTACTTGCATGAACAGCAGTGGGATGGCTCTGGTATAGACCCAGCTTTGAAAACCCAATTCATTTTCTTTAGTGCTTAATGGCCTGGACACTTGCTTTGTTTATAAATCAATTCCATCCCTTTGTTCAGCATGATTTTCAAGAATTTTATAACAATGGGGCAGCTTTCAGCTGGTTAATGGTGATGGATGGATTACTAAGGAATTGTGTGCTCTGGCCAGATGAAGTTTGGTGGAAAAGAATCCAAGACTTCCCCACAGATTCTAGGAACTCAGAAAGGCCAGTATCATAGGAGTGAACTGTTGCTGATTTCTCATGATAGAACTACTCCAGAAAAGTTATCCATAGAGCATCTTTTGCTAACCTAAAGGGGATGCATGATGCAATGAGAAAAGTGATGGATTTGGAGTTAGAGGTCCTGAACTCAAATCCAATCCATAGCGCTTACTCCTTCTGCAATTTTGGGCAAGTTTCTCTAAGTGTCTAGACCTCACTTGCCTCATATGTAAAATGAGGAGATAGGACTAAGTTACCTTCTAGTTCTATTTTTTGCTTAAGGTTGAGGGGAATGTAGTACAGATATATTGTAAGAAAATCATATTGCTGATGAAATAATAGATATAGAGTTCACTTCAGAGAATGTATAGATCAAGTCCCTCATTTTGCCAATTAGGAAATCAAGGCTAGTGATTTGCCCCATATAATACAGGTAGAAATTAGTTTAGGCAAGACTTAAACTCTGATCCTTCTGATTCCAGAGCCAGCTCTCTTTCCATTGTATCAGGCTATGTCCATCATAGAGAACTTTTAAGTCAAATTTTTGGTAGAAGGAGTCAATTCAACTGGTAAATCATTTTTCTTTTTTGCTTTTCTTTCTGTCTTTGTTGTTGTCATTGGACACCACAGATTAAAGAGTTCAAAAAAGAAAATTCCCCAATGTGGTTTAATTGTGCAAAGCAACTTGAGTTGAAAAAGACACCCAGATGCTATCAAACCCCTCTCTAATAGTCCATGGCAAAAAAGTAGGAAATGCTCCTTGGCTGCCCAGACCACGTTTGCTAGTATTGTGGGGAAGCTGTTGGCTCTAAGCAACGAACAGGTTGATTTGGTTGGAGGGAAAGAGATGAAGCAAAAGCAGCCATGAAAAATGCAGCTGTAAATGGGGGAAAAACCCACATTTACTAAAGTTCAGGGCTTTGAGAACATTGTAATTCTCTAAAATGAGCTTCTGTGTATTGCATTTCAAATCATTCCCTGGATTTGTGCTCTTTTTTTTGAAAGTCCAATTCCTGCCAATCAAGTTTATGCTTAATGAGGAATCTCTGTAATAATAATAACAATGATAACATTGTTTTGCCATTGTGATGTTTTACAAGGGGTCAAGGAGGACTATGTGATCATTGCCCAGTCCTGATGGATAGTCAGGAGCAGAATATGTACTATCAATCCAACACTGGGCTCCCATCTGTCATGTCTATACCTAACATGGGAGGGTTTTCTGGGGGTTACTGCTACCCTCCTTGTGATTCTCTGGCTCTCAGGCAACTGGGGGGGGGAGCTTTTTATAGCTTGGCTCTGCCCCCTTTTGAGAGATGTCACCATTCATGTGGGAAGTATAACCCAAAGAGATCAATGGCTTATAGCTCTCATTTTATTTAATGAAACTTCTTCCCTTGTCCCGTCCCTATTGTGTTTTGATGGACATTTTAATAGACATATTTGTGCATAGTCTTTAAAATTAGACTAGATGAGTCAAAGCAAGTTAGCATCAGTGTACCTCATATGTCCACTACTCAGTCATGAGATTCTCTTTGTATCAAAGTCACCCAGGGGTAGGTACATCCCATACTCTTCAAGTTCAGGTCCCAATGGGAAGCCAGGGAAGTATTCGCTTGGAGCTTCTTCACTTAGACAAACCTCTATAGTTTATAATAATGTCCACCGTGCTGATGCAATACAAGTTCTCTTAGAATGTTTTTCAGTTTCATCGTTGCAATGGTCCAGGTGTCTGGGGAAGCAAGGAGCAGCTGGTGTTGGTCCTGTTCTGGGCGATCCCAGTTCTGCTGCGGAATCTCTATCCATCTCAGGTGTTTGCATTTCATTTTCATTTCTGTCCCTTTATCACTCAAAAGCATATGAAGAAACTCCCCCATGGGATGCAAACTACCTGGATGCCTCAATCTTGCCAAGACACTTGGAGGGAGAAAGCCACCTGCATCTTCAAGTGGGTTGCCAATTCATTCTTCCTTCTACTATTCAGCCTTCAAAGTCCCCCACTCTCTCCTGATGTCTCAAGCTTATCCCTGAATCAGTCACTTACCTCTGGATATAAGCTAGGCAAGAGAAATTGATGTCAATCAATCAGAGCTGCTGCTGTGATGGTCACTTTATTATATACGTTCATATAATATCTTAGAACTCTCACATTCTTTATTCATTTAAACCTCACAACAACTCCATAATGTGCATATGTTTTTAGAGATCCAGTGTTATGAAGTGGGGAAATATGTTGGCTTTATTGTGAAAAGACATTTGTTCCCATCTCAACTCTGCACAAGATCTTTGTGGGGAGGTGCAAATCAATGGCCAATTTTGAACTTAGTCCCCTATTCTGCAAAACGAAGGGGTTGGACTTGATATGTGTGAGGTCCCTTCTAGCTCTAGGTTTTTGATATCATGAATTTGCTCCATGTATAGCAGGAGGGAAATCATTAAACCTCCTTGAGTTTCATTTTCTCATCTATAAAATCACTTCCAATATTCCTTCTAACTATAAATTTATTATGCTTTTATTGTTAAGGGTTGGCAAGAATTTGGTTCATAGCACCTGGATATTGGGCAAGTACTAGATCTTAAATTCCACCAAGAAGAGTGGGATTGCCAGTCTCTCATACCTTTGATACCTACCTGATAGCAAAATATGCTGTTTCATTCAGTACAGAATCACTGCAACCATAAACTTGTGTGCTCTTGGATCCATTTTAGTCCAATGAAACCCACAAGAGTACAACCGATCCTAGCAAAGGCATGAAAACTAACTTTGCTCCATCCTTTCACTCTCCATCCAATATGAGTCAATTCAGTTCCCTTGGGGGCATCTGGGTAATGCCAGCCATTCTAGGACACCACATTTATAAACAGAAATGGCATAGAGCTAACTGGTTATCTCTGTTATTCAAAACTCACTTTCTGCAGATTTTCTGAACAGCACTTCTCACTCTCCCCTTTGGACTATCTTGTGTTTTCATGGTAGAAAAATGAAGGGTTGTTTCATGTGCCTGAATTCTGAAGTCCCAACTATGGTACGGTGCCTCAGCACATAGTCTTACTTTGCATGGCATTGGCAAAGCTCATCTTACATAGTTTGGGGCTTTTCAGGAACATGTCAAAAACATTGCAAAGAACTTTACAGTGTACTTTACCTACATATGTTTGTTTCCTCTGTGGGGAAAGGAGAAACAGTTCTCCCCAATGATGGTTTTGTATTTGTGATTATATTAACACAAGCCAAATTGTTTTTTTATTATTCTTCATACATGATATTCCATCTCTTCTCTCCATGCTTTTGCATGAGCCATCACCTATTTCTCTTGACCTTCAACTCACAGAATCTCTTATTTCTTTCAAGATTCAGCTCAAACACCAACTTCTTATGTGAAGCTTTGTCTGCTCCTAAAAATGTGTGTGCCCTTCCCCCCAACTGTCTCAAACTTATTTTGCTTTTATCTTGTAAATACTCATAGGATCACAGTAGCATAACTTTATAGATGGAGAGTACATTGAAGACCATAGAATGCTACCATACACTTTTTAAATGTAAACTATATCCCGGAGAAATTATCATGATTACATTATGGTAACAGTTCAAATCCTTCTTCTTCTATTCAGCCTTCAAAGAACCCTATATGTCCCCCACACTCTCCTTATGTCTCAAGCTTATCCCTGAATCAGTCACTCACTTTTGGATATTAGCTAGGCAAATGAAACTGATGTCAATTAATCAGGTGTGAAGGTGTGAAGGTCACATTATTATACACATTCATATAACATCTTAGAGCTTTTATGTTCTTTGTTCATTTAAACCTCACAGTAACTCCATGATGTGCATATGTTATTAGAGATAAAGTGTTATAAAGTAGGAAATGTTTTGGTCTTAGAGTGAAAAGACATTTGTTCCCACCTCGACTCTGACCAAGACCTGTATGGTCAGGGGCAATTCAATTTGGTCTTCATCATTTGAAATCCAACACTCTCAAACTCTCTACCCGCCATATTTGATGCTTCAGTTGCTATACACACACACACACACACACACACACACACACACACACACACACACACTCTGCATTTTCTCCTGATAAAATGTAACCCTTTTGAGAGCACGGACCACTTCATTTTTGTGGTGGAACCAAAGTGTTTGGCACATAATTGGTGCATAGTAAATGCTTATTGCTTAATTAATTGAAAGGCAGAGTGAAGCATTTATGTAAGCCAGTGGCTGTTGGAATCCAAAAGGAAATCTCTTGAACAGAGATTCTCCCCAGTAGTTAGAAGTGAGGTATTGAAACCTTCTGACCTCTGGATTCATACTCTCATACCACTTCATTTTCTTGAGGAAGTACTTAGGAAAAAATAGATCAGTGGATCATGGATCTGGGCTGGAAGAGAGGCCATCTAATCCAAACCTCTTATATGAGGAATGGAGACCCAAAGGAGGAACAAGGGACTTGAACAAGCTTCCCACAATTAGTAAGGAGATGAGCCTAAGACCTCTGATGCCAAAGCCAGTATGCTTTCCATTATAATTCACTTCCCTTCCTTTCTTCTAGACTTGAACAAGTTATTCCTTGTGCCAAGTGAGCACTCAATAAAGGCATGTTGGATTGAATTTAAAGTTGTAGATTTACCAGCTTCCAGAATATTTTCTAATGTATTTTTTTTTATGTGTGTGTGTTTCATTGAGTAAAGAATTCTCTTCTTGAAAGTACAGGAAGTCGGTAAATGCCTTGTGATCACTTCACATTTCCTCTACATTGTTCAAGACACTTAATCCCAGCTTATCCTCCAGACCTATGCCTCTTTTTATTGTCCTTGATTTTCCTCACTGGAGGGAGAAGAAAAAACATGCAGGACATTCCCCCAAAGGCTGCTAAGTTGTGCAACTTCTTGATGAACACACCCTAGAGCTGCATAGGCCGGCAGTGCTCTTTGGATCTATTCCTTCGTAATAATAAAATAAATTACACACCCACGTTCACTTAAAATATTAAAAAAATAAATCATTGCAAGCTTTCCAGTTTCGGAATTTTGAGTGTGTTTATACACATATTTTAACATAATCTGGTTAACCGCCTTAACCTTTCCTTCTAATTAAAAAGTACACAGCGGGATGTGTTACAGAATACATTGGAAAGAAAACAGTTTTCTCAAACAGATAGCTGAGGGAAATGGCTTGCGGATCTCTTGGCAGTCTGACTTTTCTTTCTTTTCTTGATTATTCTGTCATCCAATTTCTTTCTCACTGTCTTTGTCTCTCTTTTTGTCTGTCTGTCTGTCTCTCTACTTCCCAATCCCCATGGGGCAGGTAATGTGTCACTGGTATAGGGTTTCCTTGTTTAGAAAGAACTGCAGAGAGATTGTATTTGCACAAAATTTCTTTTACATCTGATTTTGCAGGAATACATTGGGGTCATTGACTTGGTGCACAGGATTTTTGACAAGAGATTTTAGGAGAGTTCCATGCATTGCTTAAAGAGTTGCTAGAAGTTTGCTCATTATTTATCAGAAACTAGCACCTAGGACAGTTCCTGACTCACTTTGTAGTTGTTGACTGAATCAATTAATAAAATTAATAAAAGAAATTAAAACATGTTGAATTGAATCGTTGAATATTAGGATCATAGATAGTTTTATGAGATCTTAGAGTTTATTATCATTATTGATAAACATTGATAAATCATTCTCAAAATACAATTTCCAGTTCCTTTGATGGAAAGAAACTGGATTTATTGTCAAAAGTTGTTGTTTCAGTCATTTCCAAATTTTGTGACCCTACTTGAGGTTTTCTTCACAAAGGAGTGGTTTGCCTTTGCTTCTTGACATTATTTTACAGATGAGGAAACTTAGGCAAACAGGGGAAAGTGACATGTCCATAGTCACACAGCTAGTGTGTGTGGCCAGATCTGAGCTTAGGAAAATGAGTCTCTGACTCCAGGCCTGATTCTCTGAAACCCTGCTTCAAATTCTGGCTTTGCTGCTTATTACCCCTGTGACTTTGGACAAGTCACCAACTTTCTTGGGTCTAAAATTCATAGAATCATATCATTAAAGCTAGAAGAGTTCCCAGAAGTCATGTAGTCCAAACCCCATCATTTTATGGCTGAGGAATCTAAAGACCAGTGAGTTTAATTGGCTTGTTCAAGTAAAGGCAGTATTTAAACCAATGTCCTCTGATTCCAGAGTCAGCAGTCATTAGTCATCAATAAAATTAATCAATCATTTATTAAACATTTATCATATGCCATGAACTGTGCTAAGTTTTGAGATCCAAAGAAATAATCAAATCAACCTGTTTTCTCAAAGCGCTCCTAGTCTAATGGAGAAGAAAGCATGATAATAAATAGACACATGTAAAATACGTGCAGAGTAGATTTTCCTTACATAGGAAAACATCAGCATTTGGGAAGACTTGGAAAAGTCTTCTGCAGAGGTGGAACTTGAAATGAATCTTTCAGGAAGCCAGGAATTCTTAAAGACAAAGCTGAAGAGGGAGAGCATTGTACTGAGATGGGAGACGGAAAGAAGAACAGTTAAGTATTTATTATTATAATTAAGATTGTAATAGTCTGACTAGAGTAAAGGAGGCATATATGTATATGCAAGAAACAATACACAAAAAGAAATGACAAGGTATGACAACAGACAGAAAACATAGGGTGAAGGAGAGAAAGATAACAAACTTTTGTGATTCAAAGGATGGTGATACCCTTGACAGTAATAAGGAAGTTCAGAAATGGGGTCAGTTCAAGGGGAAAGTTAATAAGTGCTGGTTTGAACATAATGAGTTTGAGTTACCTATAGGACATTTAGTTATAAATGTCTAATAAATAGTTGATACTGTCAAATTGAAACTGCAAATGCCCAGATGAGAGACCAGGGCTGGAACTCATCTGTATAGAGAAAATAATTGAATTAATGGGAGCTAGCAAGATCACCATGTGAGCAAATATAGAGAAAAAAAGAGAAGAGGTCTTAGGACAGAGCCTTGGAGGACACAGGGTTAGTGGACATTATACAGATGAAGGTCCTGCAAAGGAGAATAAGGAGTTGTTAGAGAGGTAAGAAGAAAACCAGATGTAAACAGAGTCACTGAAACCCTGAAAGATGAAAGTATCCAAACCAGTTCCCATTTTGTCCAGTAATGAAGAGAGCCATCTATATCCAGAGAGAGGACCATGGGAACAGAGTATGGACCACAACATAGCATTTTCATTCTTTCTTTTATTGTTTGCTTGCATTTTTATTTTCTTTCTCAGGTTTTTTTTCTTTCCAGATCCGATTTTTCTTGTGCAGCAAGATAACTGTATAAATATGTATACATATATTGGATTTAACATATTCTTTAACATATTTAACATGTATTAGACTACCTGCTATCTAGGGGAGGGGATGGGGGAAAGGAGGGAAAAATTTGGAATAAAAGATTTTGCAAGAGTCAATGTTGAAAAAAAAATTACCCATGCATATTTTTGGCAAATAAAAAGATATAATAATAAAAAAAACAGGATGAAAGTATCCAGAAGGACAAGATAATCAACAATATCAAATAACCTCCCAGAGTTCGAGCAGAATGAGATTGAGTAAAGATCATTAGATTAATCAATTAAGGAACACAGGTAACTGTGGAAAAAGCAAAATTTGCTTCTAACTCCCTGTTCTCCTTTGCTTCCTCTCATTTTCAATGATAGCTATCTCTCTGACTCCACAGAATAATATTCTAAGTGGAAAAAAAAGCCAAGTCAACTGCCAATTATTAAACCCTTACTTAAGGCAATGTTACCCTGGGCAAGTCATTTAATGCTATTTGCTGTGGTTTTCTCATTTGTAAAAATGAACTGGAGAAAGAAATGGCAAACTACTCCAGTATATTTCCAAAGAAAACCCTAAAATGGGGTCATGAAGAGTTGAACACAACTGAAATGACTGAACAGCAGCAACAAAAACAATGACACACCATGTGCTAACTACTGGAAATTATGAAAGGGAAAAACACAGTTCCTGTCTTTAAAGAGCTCACATTCAAATGGAAAAGATATTAAGTAAATAACTTGGTATATCTATCTGCTGATTCTTGTCTTTTGTTCTCATTGAGGACCAAAATGACATCACTATATTAGAGTTGAGTTGGAAAAGATATTAAGTAAATAACTTGGTATATCTATCTGCTGATTCTTATCTTTTGTTCTCATTGAGGACCAAAATGACATCACTATATTAGAGTTGAGTTGGAAAAGATATTAAGTAAATAACTTGGTATATCTATCTGCTGATTCTTGTCTTTTGTTCTCAATGAGGACCAAAATGACATCACTATATTAGAGTCGAGTTACAATTTGTCCTTCTATGGCTGTCCAGACCAATACAAGCTCAGAATGCTCTTCCATAGGTTGGACATTAATAGTCCCTATATTTACCTGTCTCTATATAGATATAATGACATATCTGTATCTGTCAGTCTAGAAGATAAAAACGTTGGCTCGTTCTTAAACCACAGGAAACAAAGATTTGTCCTCTGGGTCACTCCAAATTATTACCGACTATACTGAATATTTGGTGTTGGAGAAAAAGCTAATTCCCACAGTCTAGATCATCAAAGGAAACATTTTGCTTGTAGAAGGCATCTGGAAACAGAGAAAAATGAGACACTGATATAATGTAAGTGCTGATTCTTAAAGCAGCTTAGGAAAGAAAGATTTGGAGGCTTCAGCCAGAAGTTAGATCATTGATCAAGTCATTCAAGCCTCTCCATGTCTCAGTTTCCTTTTCTGCAAAGTGGGGTAGGCTTTTTAAGCTGAATGGCTCCTCTTTATCAGTGGCAAGAAGTAAGTGATTTTTAGAAATTAAGTACCTAAAATCCAGAGAGATGAAGTAATTTCCCCAAAGCCACCCAAACAATGAATGACTAAGCTAGGATATGAATTAAAATTCTTAGATTCTGAATCTATTGCTCTGTCCATCACAGTATGCTAGCACTCAAAATTATTTTTAATATTATAGGCTATATTCAGGATCAGGTGACATCATGAATATTTTAAGCAACTATACATAAACATGTATGTATATAATTTATATACATACAAAAACATCTTTCTCTAGCATCATATAATACATATATCATATAACATAATGGAAATAACATTGGTTTTGGAGAGAAAAATCAACAAACATCTATCAAGCATAGAGGATAAAATTAAAGGCAAAAAGTGTGCATGTCCCCAAGGACCTGGGGGGTTTCAGGGTGAGGGAGGAGAGATTGTGACAATTACCTATATAGCATATAGTGGCCAACGCTGAAGAATGAAACATGGCTACTATGGGATTCTGGGTTGAACTCACCAGTGGGACAAAGGGGCCATAAGAACTGAAGGAAAAGGCCTTCTAAGAATGGGGGCAAACAGAAGAGTACACATTTAAATCAAACTTCTTGCTACCATTGTGATTTTAGGTAAATTACTTAATTTCTCTTTGCTTCAGTTTCTCTATCCATAAATTCAGTTTTAAATTAGATGGTATCTAAACTCATATTCTAAATTTATGATACATATTTTTATGCATATACTTAGTTATGTCAATGTTATTTATTAGTGTGTTAGACATAATATTTTTATATATTTACATATATATTACTATAATTATCATATATGACTAATTAAATTATATTAATTATATTACATTATATTATATGGGCAACTAGGTGGCACAGTGGATAGAGTACTAGGTTTAGGAATCAAGAAGATTAAGCTCAAATCTTTCCTCATATACTTACTAGTTGTGTGACCCTGAGCAAGTCATTTAACTCTATTTGCCTCAGTTTTCTCATCTGTAAAAATGAGCTGGAGAAAGAAATGGCAAATCACTCTAGTATCCTTGCTCAGAAAAGTCCTATACAAAGACATGGGCATAACTGAAAAAAAGACTAAATAAAAACATATTACTTACTATTGTTTAACTTCTGTTTTGCTATTATTACATATGCTCTTTTCAGGCATAGTAGTATTATATAGTGACATATCTGAAAGTTGTTCTTAAAACCAGGAAGATCTGAGTTCAGGTCTTTCCTCTGACACTATGATCCGTGCCAACTTACTTTTTCTCTCAGCATTCAAGATAAGCTGTGGAGAAAGTGCTGAAATGTCTTAGTTTCCTCACTTAGGAGGTCCAATTACTAATGTTCTATTCCTATTATTACTACCAACAAATGTGTATCTAATTACACCTCTCTATATCTCCATTTTCATCTTTCTTTATGTATATTTAGATACATATAAATATCTACATATGCATGTGCATATATACATACAGCCGTGTGTGTTGTCATTATTCAGTCATTTTTGTTGGGTCTAATTCTTCATAACTCAATTTGGGGTTTTCTTGGGGACAATCACTGAAGTGGTTTACCATTTCTTTCTCCAGCTCATTTTACAGATGAGGAAACTGAGGCAAACAAGGTTAAATGACTTGCCCAGGATCACACAGATAGGGTCTGAGAGCAAATTTGAGCTCCTATCATCCTGACTCCAGTTCTAGTGCTCTAATCACTGCACCACCTCACTGCCCACATATATGTATCCTGATAATGTTATAATTTGAGGTTACTCAATGAAGAGACTTTAAAGAAAAGCTCTTAATCTTGAGGCAGATAACTGGGGTTTTCAGGATTTGCCCTCAACAAAGATTTTTTTTTTTTTTTGGTAGGTTCATGGATGCTTGAGCCATCACATTTTTTTAAAGCAAGTGTAGCTGTTCCACTCACTCCCACACCATTTTCCTGTTTGGCCTTTGTTACTGACCCAGAGAATGTCATGTGAGAGAACAGCTTTGCCCTTGGTTTCCTAATTCCTCTCTGGCCACTTGGAAAACACATTTATAGATATGAGCAACCGTTAAGAGGTTTCTTTTGTGAGAATTCTTGGATCTCTTTTCCTGCATTTCCATAGTGGTTTATATATGATTCTGTCTCATACTCTACTATCACCCAAGGAAGTATCCAAGACATTTGTGTTTTTGTTGTTTGGGGGGTGAGCACAACAGTGACGATGCTCTGGGTTCTGGACATTCTCTTGCAGCAAGACGCTCTGGCAAAGGGTTCCCTGTGATTGTCAAGCCCACTCAGTCTCTGCCCTCGTGCCCTCTTTCTCTTTAACCTGCACAGTAGACAGCCATCATGGCTCAGGCTCCCTGATGGCTATGTGGAAGATGGCCAACTCTGATGATGCCAGGTGGATTCCAGGGAGCGTGCTCCCTGATACCCACACCAAGGGGAACATCCTCCACATTTGATTGTTTAAGATATTCTTAATTTAACTACCAGGATCCCAGCACTACTTATTCAACTACTGATTGATGTCAATTTCGGGTGTGCTTGTCTTTTTGAGAATAAAATCACAATGAGTCATTTTGCTATCCCTTTTCTCAGTTTTACTCTTTTCCTACTTGTTGGGTTCAAGAGTCAGCAGAAAGAGGTAGAGGTTTTTTTGAATGGCATTATTCCTTCTTTTAAAAGAAACTGCAGATTTCCCCAAATTAGTGAGCCGATTCAGATATCAGGGCATCTCATTCATCGTGGTTCTGTCAGAACCAAATCGTTCTCTCTGCCTTGATAGAATGTAAAGTCTTGGAAAAAAGAGAGAGAGTTTTAAAAAAAATTTTCTTTGCCAGTGCTTGGAAAATAAAAGGTAACAAATTAATAAATAATCGTTGAATGAATGAATTTTTTTAAAAAAGCATTTATTGAGGACTTACAATGTGCCAGGAACTGGGCTAAACACTGGGGATACAAATACAAAAGCAAGACAATTCTGCCCTCAAGTAGATTACACTATTAAGTAGGGAAAAATACAAATAAGGGAGTGGTGACCAGAGAGGAACATTTTAGACTAGAAAGGCAAAGGGAGGCTGATAGCAAATAGAGTAGTAGATTTGGAATTACGAAGATCTGGGTTTAAATACTGCTTCAGACACTTGCTAGCTGTGTCACCTTGAGCAACCATTTTATGTCTCAGTTGCCTTAACTGAGGGATTGAAATAGATGGGGTCTAAGGACTTAGCCATTTCTAATCTACGATCCATAAGCTTTTAACGATTCTATGATCAGAGGGCAATTGATTGACATGAACTTTCCATGAATGGTAGCGTTGGTTTGATTCCCAATCGTCGTTTGATTGATTGTCTACTTTCCTTCATCAGTCTCAAGGATGATGCTTAGTAACTCTTCTCAGTCAGGCAAACAGCCAGTGCAAGACCTTGACAAAACTTGATGAAAGCTGATTTTATTTTTCTTCTCTTCTGTCTTCCTTTGAATTGCCCCACCCCTCCCCTCCTGTGGCTTTCTCTGGCTTTTCAAGAAACAAAAAATTCTGTTAATTAATTCCAACTAAGGTATGAATAGTCGTCTTACCCTTCCTCAGAATATTTGATTTTTACAAATATTCTGCAGGGAGAAGGCCTTGATTAGCCCAAAGGAATGAATATCTAATAAGAGAATGTGGGGAGTTTAGACCCTCACTTTTCATCACAGAGATAACCCCTCCAACATGAGCTAGTGCTATCTTTTGTGATCTTTGCCAGTTTGTTGGATCTGAAGTGAAATTTCAGGTTTTTTTTTTTAATTTAGCATTGGCTCTCTGGGTAGCAGAGAGAGGGAAGGGTGTATATATAGATATAGAGATAAATATCTGTCTATATACATATGTTTGCATATATATACATACATAGACACTCATAATATATAGTATGCATAACACATGTGTTTACATACTAACAATACATGTATATTTATATATGGATAGGGACATATATGTGTACACACTTGCACATTACACATATTATTTACATACACATAGTTCACATGTGTACATTACATGCATTACTATATTGATTTACATACATGCATGTTTATATATGGATATGAATAAATGTGTATATATGCAGACATGTGATACATATGCACAATAGATACATATATACAGAGATTTATGTATATGCATTTCCTATACATTCATATTTCCACACATATAAATATATACACGTGGACACACATTATATATGTGTATATACACACATATACAAGCACACACACATTTATGAAATGAATTAAAGATAAGGCTAGGGACTGAGGATGGACATTGTGATTTCCCTGGTATGGAGAACTACTGGGTGAGAAACCCCCGTGCAAGTTGACACTTCTTATTCAGAGATAACTGCTTAGAATACCTGAGTGTGAGCCTTGTCAAGGATCGCACAACTAGTATGTGTAAGAAACAGATTTGAAACTACATCCTCCAGTCTTCAAGGCTGGCTCTCTATCTTCTGTACACGACTAAGTGCTTTTATCAGGTAACAAGGAGATGCCTTAGGCCCAAGCTCAAATCTGGCTTCAGACATTTACTAGCTGTGTGATCCTGGGCAAGTGACTTGATTCTGTTTGCCTCAAGTTTCTTCAACTGTAAAATGGGCGCAATCATAGTAACCTAATAAGTTGGTTTTGAAGATCAAATCAGATAATTTTTGTAAAGTTTAGCATATAGCATCTAGCATGTAGTAGGTAGTCTATAAATGCTCATTCATTTTCCCTTTCCCTATGTCGTGTTGCTTTTCATGAAAGTGATTATGATATTAAAAACAAAAGATATCATTATGATTAAAAAATAACTTGGCTTTAAATAGTGCCTTTAATGTAGGGAAATAGAGGGAAGAATCAAGAGGGCTACACTGAGGTAAAACAAAGCATGTCATTCTTTTCTGTATTGAATTTTTGTTTCTCAGACTTGTTTCTTGAGTGTAAAATGGCTAACCATCTATTAAGGAGTCAATTTAGGAGGAATAGTGAAGAGCAGACAAAAAGGTGAATTAAAATCCTATTTCAGACACCTATTAACTATGTGACCCTGTGCCTCAGTTTCCTCATTATAAAATGGGGATAATGATAGCATCTCCCTCACCAGGCTATTGAAAGGATCAGATGAGATATTCTTCACAAAAAGCTTTCCAAAAAACCTCTCTCTATATCCTATTACTATGATGATTATTAAAGAAATTCAGCTTTGAATCAGGGCAGAAAACATTGTGGCCAAGGAATAAGAGGGAAGGAGCCTGATAGAGGGGGGCGAGGGCAAATCTTATTCATTTTTTTTGTTTTGTTTTGTTTTAGTATCTCTAATGCTTAGCTATTAGCAGGTGGCATATAACAGGAACTTTATAACTACTTGTTGATTAATTGATTTCTATTTGGAGGGAGAACTCATACAGAAGAAATCAAATTCTTCAGAGTTTAACCAATACTCATAAAGTCCCTCTGAGGTTAATGATGGTAGGTGCAGATAGGGAGATAAAGGTAGAAATAGAAGGGGCTTTCCCAACCTCAGAGGGCCAGGTAGATCTGAAACCTGGAATAGATTCCAGGGAACAAGACTCACGGCCCTATATGCTGGCCCCCCGAAGAACTCAGTTTCCCTTAAACACACACACACACACACACACACACACACACACACACACACACACACACACACCCCACCCTTGTTTTGTTAACCATCTTTAAGAAAATAAAAGTGATAGAGAAGGCTAGATGACTAGCCTTAGCGTAAGGATGTGGTTGCATGTGATATCAGTAGTTACAGAAGACAGGAGGGTCTCTCCCATCTTCTCATCACACCAAACACAAATGACAAGGTGAACTGCTGATATCTGAGTGAATTGGGAGTTAGGCCCTAAAATACCCAAGCTTCATAATGAAACTTGAAATCAGGTGAGCCTGGTCTGGTTTTGAGTTAATTACCCAAGGTTCCCACAGTCCTATTCATGGCCCTTCCTTCTGGGGGACTTAAGGACACACTATTGGGGTGACTTCTGGGAACCCTAACTGATCTTTCAAGATTGCCTAATGTGGGCTTGGTCTCCTCAGGAAAGACAAAGTTAGTTCTCATCACTTCTTTCCCATGTAGATGGTGGGGTTTCTCATCTGCTAATCTATGCTTTTCCTTCCAATTACAGGTAAAAATGTCAACTGCCCTCCCTTTATGCTTGAACCTCATTTTGGGCCTGTAGAATTTTTTTTTAACTTACAATTTATAATTCAGTTTGGACACTACATTATTGCTTCCAGGTGGTGAAGATCTTGCCTGATATAAATAATCCTTTATTTACACGAATGCACTTGTATTATTTTATAATTCTTTAGGGATGGATCATCCTCATGTAACCTCCATGAGGGCAGGCAGAATTGGGCTGGAGAATAGGCAAGCTGAACGGACCCCTGGTACTCCAATCCTTTCTGGTTCAAATCTGCCTTTGACCTCTGTGCATTTCTACGCTCTCATTCTTCAGACGCCACCAGACCCGATAGCAACAAACGACTGTGTTGGCTTTAATATCTGGTCGGCTGATTCCTCTCAGTCCCAAAAGGAGCTGCAACCCCAGCCAACTTTATTTTAAGAAGCTGGTTGCTTCATTTAAAAAAAAAGGCACTTGTGCAAATGTCCCCAAAGGAACTGGAATTGGCGATTTCGTGCGAAAGGATTAAAAAAGCCAGCTCTAGTCTTGCCATTTAATAGGATCCTACCACATATGAGATGCAGAGACACTCTTAATGTTTTATTAGATTGGAATCATTTATGGCATTTAAACATTTGATGAAATTTGTTCAATTTTCGAGGTGTTTTTATATGAAAAAATTAAATGTTTTTTGGCAGTTCTATTAAAGAGACACAGGCTTAGTGAGCTTGGAAAACAGAGTGGAAGGATTTTTATTTAATCTATATCATTTTAATTGTCTTTCAGAGGCTTCTTTTTCTTTTGGGAAAGGTGTTATCAGGGATGCTGCAGTTGGAAAGAAATGTTGAGCATATGTAGTGACTGGTCCTTGCCTAGGAAAGGCCAAGGCCATTGAGATGCTTTTGTGTGTTGCAGAACCAAATGATGTAACTAGATGGGGAAGGGGATTGAAAGATGTAATCCAAAATCTTCATTTTATATTTGGGGAAACTGAGTCCCTAAAAGGTGGAATGACTGTCTAGTCTAATACTTTTATGGATGAGAGTCCATAATATTAGTAACAGAGATGATGTTCAAATAATAATAAAAATTAGCATATAACGTGTCTTTAAGGCTTGTAAAGTGCCTTATATAGGAGCCTCATGAGAGTTAAGTCTATTTCTGCCTCTTTTTTTTTTTTTTGCATCCTTGGGATTTAGCAAAGTACCTGGGACATAGTGTTTAATAAAAAACGCTATGAGGTAGATAATATTATCCCATTTTGCAGTTGAGAAAACCAAGGCTGAGAGAAAGATAGGACAGCTTTTAAGTAGGAGACAAGGTTTGAAATCAGTTCTTCCTGATTCCAAGTTTCATGCTCTGTCCCAGTAAGCAACTGCTATTTCATCTCTGTGGTTCTGAGAGAAGGGATGACTGAGAGGTATGCTTCATCATCCCTTCAGGTCATTCCCTCCCTAGCTAATAAGTTACTATTTTTAGCATATGGCTATAATTTTGAAATGTTAAGGAAAAAAAAAAGCATTCAGCCAGATTCACAAGTAGGCTTACAGATTTAAACCTGGAAAAGATATTAGTGACTAATTAGTGTTTTTTTTTCCTATCATTCATCTATTGCCTATTAGAAGAAAACTGAGTCACATGAATTAGGTGACCCGCTTAAGATCACACAGATAGGAATTTGCAGAGTCAGCATTCAAACTCAGGTCACCTGAGAGCAAAGAGAATCTTTATTCTATTGCATATCACCATGTTCTGTGTCAACAGTGTTTTCTGAATATTCCCAAGATCTGTGGAATATTGAATCCGTTCCCATCTCTCGAGACCAAATACAGAACAAAATCATGAAGAAATAGAAGATTGGGTAAGCAATTATTGAGAAGGCATTCTAAAATTCTGTATTCATCTTATCCCCCCAGGTGATCTTCAGAATCTTCCTAAGACAATTCAAATGGAAGAAATTCAATTTCTTGGAATGGCGCTGAAATAGAACTGTCCAGGTTCTGTATTTATAGAAAACTAACAAACAAACTCATGATTATAGGAAAGGATGTTATGATGAGGCAAGAAATGGGGAATGGTTTGGGCATGGGTGACTTCCTAATGAGATGCTACAGTAATGGGCTTATAATTGTGTTGAGGAGGTAGAAGGGAGGGAAAGATGTGGGTGCCTTCAGATTAAAATCCTGACTGAAACCGATTAGCTATGTGACCTTGGGCACATGAGGCAAGTGATTTGGACCTGAGGGTCTCTTGAATCCATTGCAATTCTAGCAAAGAAATACTTAGCTATTTCAGTATTGGTCTTCCTCATGAATCTGGAATCCCCACTATGCCTGAAGTTCAGTGTATAGGTTAATATTTTGGCTTGGCCTGTAGAGTATGCTTCAAGAGAATAGAAAAGAACCAGAAATCACTAAAGTATTTAATTGTGACAAAATGGCAAAGTAAACAACTGAGGAAAATCCAGAAAAATTCTCAGACTCTGCCTCCTACACATGTGGAATATAATTTCTTACCAACTCATGTGCTTGTTAGCAGGGGATGGGAGGGTAGGGTAGAGAAAGAGAACAACTACCTAAAAATTTTCTTTGTTTTAAAGAATTCTGACTAAAACTGGGGGCTCCTCCTATAATATGATATCCTCTGGCTGTGGAAATCCTTGACATTTTCCAGGGGATGTTGCTCAGCTGCACCCTACGTCGATTGCCATTGAGGCTGGGGAAGTTGACCGTTCTACTGCTTCCTGACGTCCTCATCATCTGCTTGAATCTCCACCTGTATTTTCTACTCTGCAGAGGAGACCATCACTGTTTAAGTGTTGAATATCAGTCCTCTCCTGCTGCTTTCCTGACCCTCTCAGCTCTTTTTGTAGATATCACCTATTGCTTTCTCAAGGACATGTAGTATTCTTCCAGAGGGAGACTGGAAGGACCACATGCTTTGGACTAATCAACACCTAAATTGCTTCATATCCTATATCTTTTTGTGACCCAACAAGATGATTCAGGCAAATGTGTGACTTCTCTCGTATTCCTCTTCCTGAAGAAGTCTTCGATCCCAGCTCAGCATGAGAAATGGAAACTATTTTAATCAGTAGAAATGAGAGAGCATCACTATCTGCTTTGCTGTTGTACCTTTAAGACCATGGGCTCTTTTCCTTTGCCCTGCAGCTGAGATTTCCTATATGTGCTATGTCCTTCATTAGATCATGATTTCCTTAGCTATCTCCACTTTCCTGTTTTTACCCTGTTTCCTAAATCCAAGCACTTAAAGTGGTCCTTTGTACATAGAACTTAAAATAGGCTATTTCACTCATTTGATTCAATTATTTATTCCAGTTGAGTTAAAGCAACTGAATTTCATTCACAGAATGTTTCATTCAGAGAAGAGAACAACTACCTGAAACACTCATTCTTTGTATTGAGGAAGAGTTCTGACTAAATCTAGGGGTTCCTCCTACCTGAGACAACTTAGCTCTGGCTCTAGAAACTCCCCACCACTCACTTGTACCCCACAACCTTCTCACTTCTTCCCCTACCTCACCTTAGAAGGCAACATGGTTCTTCTGCCACATGGCCAGCAGTTTCTGTCTTTGAAGCTGGGTGATAAACACTCTTTCCCCTTTTTTTCAAATTCTGTCCAGATATGTCTTAGAAGCTTTGGTTAGCTTCAAGAAAACATTAGAATCTGGGAGTAGGGAATAGGGGTATGAATAGAGAGGGGAGGAAAGATGGAGAAGGGTGGGATAGAGCTGGAGTTAAGTGGAAAAGCATTTATCAAGCACCTACTGTGTGCTAAACCCTGAGGATGCAACAAAATATAAAATATAGTTTATGCTCTCAAGGAACTCACAGTCTAATGGGGGAGATGCCATATAAACATCTATGTTCTATCTATCATCTATCTATCTATCTATCTATCTATCTATCTATCTGTCATCTGTCGGTCTGTCAGTCTGTCTATCCATTATCTGTCTACCTACCTAATACCTCTCTCTCTCTCTCTCTCTCTCTCTCTCTCTCTCTCTCTCTCTCTCTCTCTCTCTCTCTCTCTCTTTCTCTCTCTCTCTCTCTCTCTCTCTCTCTCTTTCTCTCTCTCTCTCTCCCCCCCCTCTTCCTCCCTCCTTCCACCTGTCTATTTAGCTATCTATCCATCTAGAATAAATAGGATATAATTTCAGAGGAAAAGTATTAAGATGAAGGAGTTCTGGGAAAATCTCAGAGATAATGGGACTTTAATTGAGACTTGAGAGAAGTCAGGGAGGCCGGGTGGCAGAAGGGAGTACAGTAGAGTTCCAGGCATGGAGGACAGTCAATGAAAATGTCTGGAGTATCTTGTGAGAGACACAGCAAGGAGGCCATGCTATTGGACCAGAGAATATATGGGAGTGAGATGAGAAAAGCCAAGAAGGAAGGAACTCCTTAAAAAGCCCACCAGCAAATTTTCTGTTGGAACCTGGAGCTATATACAAAGCTATAGAAGTTTATTGACAGATGATAACACAATCACATTTGGGCTTTAGAAAGTGATTTGATGCCTGAGTGGAAGGTGATTTAGGATAGGGAACAGGGAGCAGGGAGCCTAGCCATCAGATTAGGAAGAGGCCCCCCCATCTATCATTTCTACTGACATGGCAAAGGTCTCCAACCCTTTATGTCAGATTAAAATAACCTCTCAGTGGCTCAGTGAATTAGAAGCTCAGGCCTTAGGTCCTCAGATGTGCACAATAGATTATCTGGTATACAATCAGCAAGAGTTGAGTTTAAATCCTGCTTTAAATATTATTAACTGTGTGACCCTGGGCAAGTCAGTTAACTTTTCGGCCAAAGTAAGGTTTAATTATATTTGCCTTATAGAACTGTTTTGAGGTTCAAATGAGAAATCATTTGCAAATCAGAAAGCACTGTGTGAATGTTAATTGTCATTAGGTGTTTGTTTTTATGTATATGTGTGTTCATCATCCCTCTACCCCGCTGAGAGAAATTGAGATGGAGTTGGATTCATAGATCTCCCAACATCTGCAATGTGGAAAAGCTTCTTTTCCTGGAAGGGCTGGAGGCAAAGAGTTTGAACTGGAATGGGCGCCAAGGACTCCAGCCAGTGTGTGTAAGGACAGATTCCATCCTCATTCTCTTTCTCAAGAGGATGAGTCAGAGAAGAGTAGATGGTCCAATGGTTGGGTTGGAAGGAGTTTCTGCTGCTCGCCCCTGGACTGCAGTCAAAAAATGCAAGTATAGAAGGTTTTTTTTTTGGGGGGGTGTTTGGGGGCTCTCCTTATGCCTTTTAGTCTTTCATTCTCTCCCCCCCTTAACTTTCTATGTCTGTGCCTTAAAAAACTCCCCAGGACTGGCCCCTAGTTCTACCCCCACTCCACACATGGAGCCTAATCTCAGTCCAGTTTACTCCCTACACTCTCTCTCCCCTTTCCCTCCCCTCTGCCCTCCCCCTTTCCTTCACCCTCCGGCACTTTTAATGACTCATGTAGGAGGGAGGGAAAGGCAGCACCCAGGCCTGAAGAATGCCTTAATAGCACCTTTCATCGGGAGCCTCACCAAGTGCTTTATAAACATGAATTAATCCTCACAACTTCCCTGTGAGGTAAGGAAGTTTAATTAACACTTTTTGTACAGGGAGAAAGCAGAAAGGTTAAATGGTTTTCTGCAGGGTGAGAACATTTCATGTCAGGAGCAGGGTAGAGGGTCCCACCCAACATGAAACTCACCTCTTAAATGTTTTATCTCACCAGACCCACAGAGCTCTCTGGTTCCAGACCCCTCTAATTGCTCTTTAGAAGAAGAAAAAACCAGAAAGAGTAAGCTGAAGCCGGAGGGCCTTAGTTCAAATCCCATCTCTAACACATTTCTTGTGTAATCTTAGAGAAGTTCCCTCTGGAGGTCTCAGTTTCCTGAGCTGAAATCTCTGGGAGGAGGAAAAAGGAGGGAATTTTACACAATGTAGAATATAGAAAAATGGCTTCTAAAAAATTAGGTAGGATTAGAGACTGTTATACCTTGGAGGGCTAGCTCTCCAACCCTAGGAAAAAGAAGGGGGGTCTTAATTCATGGGCCACATGTCCCTGGGTAGAAATGCAGCCACCAGAGATAAAATTTAGACGGCTTGGGGAGAGAATTGAGTTGGTAGCTCTTAGAAAAGGACCTGGGAAGAGATGAAGACACCAATTCCAATCTCTTTTGAGAGGATTTCTTTATACAGACAAAGGGTTAAAGGAGTATGGAGTTAAAGGGAATGGAGAATGGAAACAAGAAAGGCCTGGAGGATGGTGGGCAGTGATGGCGGGCATTTCGGGGAAGGGGAATTGGAGATCACACTTACCTGTGTGCTAATTTAGCCTCACATGACATATGGGGACAATGACAAGATGTGTTTGGATGTCCTGAGACCAGAATTACCAGAAAAGTCCAGCGCAGTATTTACCAAGGTGATTGGCACATAGAAGGCTCTTAGTACATGTTGACTGATTGTGTGTTTTATGCATGGGACTGGGTGTCCAGGGTGGGAAGAACTCCAAGGTGAACAGGTGGGTGAAAATAGGAGGAGGGAAACAGAAGGCAAATAGAGCCAGAAGAAAAAGAAAAAAAAGTCATCGGACAACACAGAAATGCCGCGAGCAGGGACAGAAAATAGAAAAATAAAAGAAAAAGGAGAATTGGTTAGATTCACTTGGAGCTTAAAGTAGAACTCAGCACCAAAGCCAACAATGATATCTCCTGATTCTTTTATTGGACTTTCAGCTTTACCAAGGAAGGTCTTTCCTAAGGCACTCATGGGATTGTGGATGGAGCTGAAACCTGGGGTCAGTGAAGTGAATCCCACCTCTGGTAACTTATTAGCTGGATGACTCTCTCAGCCTCAGTACCTTTATCTCTAAAATGAGGGGATTGACGTAGATGACCTTTAAGACTGCCTTTTCACTATGCTCTTTTGCAGAATGGGTGTGGTACCAAAACACAAAATAAGCAAAAAGTAGAAAAGCAAGATGGTCTGGTTTCAAATCCTGCTTCTCTGGTATCTACTACCAGCGTGAACTTGGGCTAGTCATTTAACTTCCTTCAGGTTTAATTTTTTTCAATCTATAGAATTGGATTTTTGTTATTTAATCATTCTTCAGTTATGTCCACCTCTTCATGATCCCATCTGGCGTTTCTTGGCAGAGATATTGGAGTGATTCGCCATTTCCTTCTCTAGCTCATTTTACAGTTGAGGAAATGGAGGCAAACAGAATCAAGAGTCACACATCTAGGAAATGTCAGGGGCTGGATGTGAACTTAGAAGATGAATTTTCCCGACCCAAGCCTAGCACTTTCTATCTACTGTGCCATTTAAGTTGGAGTGGGACTACTTGACTTCTACGGTCACTTTGAGCTATAAATTTAGGATGTTGTGATAAAATATCAATGTTAGAAGAATAAAAGAAAGGCAAACCTCATTTATTTATTTATTTATTTTTTGCATTACATAAAGTAGGCAATGAAATCTAAGCTGTGGCTTGCTTTTAGGCTTCAGAGTCAGGAACAGCTAGAGACTCACTGGACCATTCATTATTCATTCAGGACAAGTAAAAGTATTTTGTGGATACTTTTCCCCACTTTCCCTCATAGTTTTCAAGAATCAAGAGCATCTTCCATTTTTACCTTTTTGTTAGAGGCAGAGGTTAGAGATTATTTAAACTTTTCAACAAAAACAGCAGCAGCAACAACAAAACTCATAGGGATTACGGCCTATATCTTTTATTTCACCCAGAGTGTCCATTGTTGGACTGAATCTTTGATATGGAATTGGAAAACTTAGCCAGTCCTTGGGAGGGTGGACGCAAATGGTCCAGACGATGGCAGAATGCTCCCCACGCGGAGTATTTGTGTCTCCTTGCAGGTCAAGCTGAGCTAGTAAAACATTAACAATGACCCATCTTTCATCAGTTTTCCTCAGATACTGACATTTCCCATCTGAGTATGTCCTCCAGGGGTTGAGTACAGAGCATCAGGTTTGCTGGCCCATTTTCCTAAATCACTGACATCCAAGAACGTCTCTTTCTTTCTTTCTGCCTCTGATGTTGGGCTTCCCCCCCTCTCTAGCTGGTCCTAGACAATCTTCTGAAGCTGGGGACTGTCAAACAGAGTGAGAGGGTGGAGTGGAAACACTGGTCTGATTTCCAAGTATTTAGCTGCTTTATTTATACAAGCATTAGTGGGAATGATTCAGTTAAATCCTTGTGACTTATTCTTCCGTAAGTTTCCCTCTGAGAATAGCTTTCCCTTTCCTTTCTTCAGCTTTATTACTTATATTATTTCTACCTTGATTTGTGCAAGATAGTTCTCTGTCCAAACCCTCATTAGCTGAGATCAATCTGGATGATTTGGATTCTGACTCTGCTTTGATATAATGACTCCCATTGAACTTCCTAGCAGCAGAAATCAAGTTGCTTCTTCTGGGCACTGTAAATAATTGAATCACGGGCATCTCCCCCCCCCTCCCCACCAACTTCCTCCAACCCACCCCATGCCCTTCAGATAAATTCTACTCTAATGATCTAAGTAGAGCTGGGAGTTATCTTTTTTTTTTTTTTTTAACTTCCCAGCCCAGTTGGAAATCGCAGCCTATCTTGTATCCGTGAACCAGTGGCCCGGGCCGTATCACGCTTGCTGACACGATCTGACCGATAAACGCTTTGCAAGGCGCTATGGCTGAAAGTTTTCCTTTTCCAGCTGTAGTGAAAATTAATTACACTTATGGCTCTTCCTTCCCATTTGTCTTCATGTCTAGAAATGTGATAGAAATTTTTGATCTCCCTTTTGTGACTTCGTGTCGACAGCAGTTGCTGCTAATTAAAGACGTCGAGCTCATTGTAGACAGACAAACAAAATTAGATTGTGAACAAGGACTGTCTTCCTCTGCGTGGTGGTTTTATCCCCCTTCTTTTCTTTCAGCATCGAGGACAGAGTTGGCACCCAAATAAGTGATAAATAATAATGATAAGTAGTCACAGTTTGTGTTTTCTAGAATATCGCCTTCCTTTTTTTTTTTTAATTCTATAAAACAGCTCACTGAAAATGGGGAGAGTCTGGTGTCCCTGCAATAGACAATATAGATTGGTCTTCAATGAAATGTTAGCTCTCACCAGCTTGCTGTAATTTTCCATTGTGGAGACTGAAAGAGCATAGTGGCTTTCTGCCATGTTGTTGATGATGATGATAATAACAATAATTCTGAATCTTTGTGATGATGCAGCCAATTCTTGATTATTGAGGGACTAATTATTTAGTTTGTGGGTTATCCAAAGCCTTTGGTTTGCCTTTGTTTCTTCTTGCTCTGACTATCCACCTTTTGGTTATCCGACCAATCTATCCCAGATCTTCTTGAGGGGAAGGGATGGGGTACTCCTGTAATAGAATAGAATGAAGGCATGGGCTGGTTTTCATTTTGTCTTTGTATCTCTAGTGTCCAGTCCACTGCCTTGTACATGGAAAATACCTACTACTTTTTTATTTATTCATTCATTCAATGAATGATGGTTAGAAAAATAAAATTCAGTAAATTGGCCTCCTTATTAATGACACATAAGAATCTACATAAAATAGAAATGAATGAGTGTAATATGACATGGGGATTATTTGGTGATTTTTATTGTTTCTCTCCCCATTTCAGTGGATTTTTGAAAATCAGGTGCATTTATTTTAGGAAATATCTTTTTAGTTCTATCTGTTCCCTGCTAATCTTGATAATGATTATTTTGAAAGCAAATTTCTCTCTCTCCCTTTAAAAGAAAGGATAATTGGAAAATATAGGAATTGTAGCTTCCCCAGAAATAGGTGAAGTATCAATCTAGGAATAAGGCTATCTGGGTTCTTTCCAATCTCATTGACTTACTATTTGATCTTAAACATATCACATTATCCATCAGAGCCAGGGTTCCCTCATATGTAAGATAAAGAAGGATGGCCTTTACCCCAATATGTGAAAAATGTGTGGGCAATGAGATTTTTCATTCACTGGTTCAGTGATTCTTAGAAATACAAATGATTCTTGTCTTTTCTTCTCAAAGAGGACCAAAATATGTTAGAGAGTTGCAGAATAGTAGATCAAAAGAGAATCTTCAAGATTAAAATCAAAGAAGTAGAGAATCTCAGAGCTGGGAAGGACCTTAACCTTTTAGTCAGATCCATGCCAGAATGGAATTTTCACTACAACCTACCTGATAAGGGAGGAGTAAGCCCAAATTTTGATACCAATGTTTTATACTGCCTTCAAATATGCTGGAAAAAAAGAATCGTGACAACTGATATGAGATTAAAAAAAAAAAGAAAGAAAGAAAACTCTTAAGTGTGTGTCTGGTATATAATAAATATAACATAATGATCTTCTAGCCTGGCCTTCTTGTTTATAGATGAGGAAATTCAAGCCCAAAGCATTAAGCTTTATTTAGGGCTTATATTTATGATTCTAATAACATAGAATGAGTCCATGGTATAATGATAAGGCTAGAACCCAGGTCTCTTAAATGGTCAATAGTCAATGCTGTCTTTATTATTAAAAATATAAAGCCTTTGAAAGCAAGAACTGTCTCAATTTCACTCTTGTATCCCCAAGTACTTAGTATGGGACAAGTGCTTTATTTAAGGCTTATGCTTATGATTCTAATCATATAGAATGAGTCCATGATAGAATGATGAGGCTAGAACCCAGGTCTCTTGACCTGTCAATAGTCAATGCTATCTTTATTATTAAAAATATAAGGCCTTTGAAAGCAAGAGCTGTCTCAATTTCACATTTGTATCTCTAACACTTAATATGGTACCTGCACTATAATAAGTATTTAATAAATGCGTCTTCATTCATTCATCCATTTATTTTCTCCCATCCTCCTTCACTTACCAAAGTCCATTTTTTAAGCTCATTTCTGTTCCACAGCTACTCGTGATCACTTTCATAGCATTTGGTCAACTAGGAATGGCAGTGGGACCTGTTAGAAGTAGCTGCTGCCTAATTCTTTCCTTTTATTGGGGGAGATGGAGGCAAAAGGCACAGTTTTCTTTTGGACTCTACATGTGCTTCTTGTGTATTTCCATCTCTTCCTTCCACTCTGAACATCTTTGGGAGAAACTGCTTCCGCAACAGAAAAATTCTCACCAGACAACAAGTGCAACAAAACTCAGCTAAAGTCAAGGCTGAGCTGTTTTGTCTTCTCTTCAAACACAGCCTCCCTGCCTCTTTGCCCAGATGGCTAGGGATTGGGGAAAGAGTGGGGGGGGCACTGGATTGGGCAACTTTATTTGTGGTTCTCATTGGGAAACTTAGAAAAGGCTGAGGTGAGATGCAGCTGGGAAGCAGGAAAGGCAAGGGGGTTTTATTCCTAGGGAAAAAAAGAAGAAAAGAGAAAGGGGAAGAAGGCTTGGCATGTGCAGCAGAGTGGAGGGTCCGGGATGTTAATCACTGCTCCTTTTATCAGACAGCTTTATTAAGATCAATGTTTTTTGTTGCCAAATTAGAGTGGACCTAGAGAGAACTTCCCAGCAGTTATTAACACAAGGCCACATTTGCTGGAAGGATCGGGCACCTCCACGTGCTCTGCCATAGCTGGAAGTTACACAATATCTATATCATTTTTCACAGCTTTGTCATTAGCTGGTAATGATTTGATTATTTTGCAGATGAATCACAGTATAAATCTCTTTCACAAACACTACCTCCAAGTATTAATCAAAACCATTAAGGCAAAGCAGTCAGTGCAAATTAAAAAATTTGCATGTCTAAATTAAAAATTACAGTAATACATCATAAATAAATCTTTTAAAGTCTCCATGGTCTCTCTGTGCATCCTTTTTTGGGGTCTGCATTTTATAATGAGCCTTTGAATACTGAGGTGTTGATTTTTTTTTTTCTTTTCCTTTCAATACCTAGAAGGGCGGAAACACATTTTAAAAGTAGAGAATCCAGAATTGAATTGTACTGTGATTCTATTCGTCCCTTCTTTCTTCTTTTTTTCTTTTTCTTTTCTTCCCTCCTTCCCTTCCTGCCTGTCTTCCTTTCTTCCTTCTGTCCTTCCCTCATGCTTTCCTTCCTTCCTTCCTTCCTTCCTTCCTTCCTTCCTTCCTTCCTTCCTTCCTTCCTTCCTTCCCTCTTTCCTTTCTTCCTTCCATCTCTCCTTCCTTCCTCCTCTCCTTCCCTCCTTCCTTCCTGCCTTTCCTCCTTCCTTCCTTCATTCCTTCTTTCTTTCCTTCCTTCCTTTCTTCTTTCTTTCTCTCCCTCTTTCCTTCCTCCCCTCCTTTCCTCCTTCCTTCCTGACTTTCCTCCTTCCTTCTTTCCTTTCTTCCTTCATTATGTTCTTCTCTCCATCCCTCCCTCTCTTTCTCCTTTCTTCCTTCCCTCCCTCACTCTTTCCTCCTTCCCTCTCTCCCTTCCTTCCTTCCTTTCTTCCTCCTTTCCTCCCTCTTTCCTTCCTTCCTTCCCTCCTTCTCTTCCTCCCTCCCTACTTCTTTCCTTCTTTCTCTCTTTCCTTTTTTCTTTTCTTCCTTCCCTCCCTCCCACCTTCTTTCTTGCCTTCCTGCCTTCCTTCCTCCATTCCTTTTTCTCTTGTAAAATTCCATTTCTCTTTTGTTCCCCCTTTCTTCATTCTTTTTTATTCAGCTACTCTTTTGTTCTTCTTCCTTTCTTTCATTCTCTCTGTCTCTGTCTGTCTCTATCTCTTTCTCTCCCTCCCCCCCCCCAACCTTGATAAGGATAAGGAAGAAACTGAGCTCTGATCACAGATTATTTGCAGCATTCTTGCAAAGTAAATATTTGTGAAAAGATGATACATCTTTTCCAAATAACTCTGAACTGTAAAGAAAATGACTGAGTTATATTTTAGGTAATATTTCATTGGAGAACTATTACTATATTACTTGCAATATGGGAGGAAATTAGAGGGCTTTGAATGATGAATACCACCTTTGGCATTTAAAAAAAACACTATTATTATTCCCTAGAAACACTAAAGCAAATTAAAATAGGAAAATGAAACTTTTGAGTGCCCTGGATTTTAAGAGGTGGTTCCCCCCCCCTTTCATTTGTCAAAACATATTTTTTTTTCAAAATTGCTTTTATTCCGGGGAAAACCAGCAAGAAGTCTTTCTGGAGGTAGAAAATTCATCTTTGCCAGTACTTTGCCATGGAGAGAAAAGACTCAGCTTGTCTGATGTGGAAGTTATCCCAGGGAAACAAATGTAACCAAGCATCGGAGGCTGGCATCCAGAGGCGGTTGTACTGAGGTTGCTACCATGGGCTGGAAAAATGACAGTAGCAATTATAAAGCAGTTTCCTTATTCACAGGCATTAACCTAATTAACCTATTTGTAACCCATTAACCTAATTAAAGATCATAGCTTCTATCTGAGGGAGGAATACATGACTTTTCCCCTTTTATTAGGCATGGGGAAGTAGGAAAAGAGGAAGGAAGATCTGGAGAAAAAGAGATTGGAACTAAATTTTGGCCAGGAGATTTGAGGACTCGATGATACCATTTTCTAGCATCTTAATTCTGGTACCACCTCAAAGTAGCAGAGCATTGCCATACTTGAAGATGTATATACATTTAAGTTGTTTCTTTGTCAGGAATTGTTCTTTAATTAAAAAGCATTTTTGACTAGATGGCAATTGAGGCAAAGATTCTCCTCTTTCACCTAGTCCAAAAAAATTTAAATGAATGAATGAATCTTGGAGGAGAAGAGCCCCAGGGTTTCTGATCAAAAGAGAAATGATTTCTATTTATATCTAATCCTCAATCAGCACCCAAACAATGACCTAGGACCTTTGGGTGATTAATGAAAATCAGATTGGTTCTGGTTAAGGCATGGTCCTTAAGAAAGACACCTAGCCAGCAAATCTGAAGATGTCTTGGGAGGGTTCAGAGGTTCAAAAGAGAAAAAATCAAGAAGCCTCTGTAGTTGAGGATATGATATACTATGTGGACAGAGGGAGGAAAGGAGCAAGGAAAGGAGAGAGGGAAAGAGAGAGAAAGAGAAGAAGGGAGGGAAAAAGAAGAAAGGAGGGTAGGAAGGAGGGAAAAAAAGAAGGAAGGAAGGAAGAAAGGAAGGAGGGAAGGAAGGAAGGAAGGAGGGAAGGAAGGAAGGAAGGAGGGAAGGAAGGAAGGAAGGAGGGAGGGAAGGAAGGAAAGAGGGAAGGAAGGAAGGAAGGAGGGAAGGAAGGAAGGAGGGAAGGAAGGAAGGAGGGAAGGAAGGAAGGAGGGAAGAAAAATGAGGGAGGAAAAGAAGGAGGGAGAGGGGATGGAGGAAGGGAGAAAGGGAGGGAAAGAAGGAAGGAGGGAAAGGAGGAAGGAAGGGACAGAAGGAGGGTGGGAGGAAGCATGGTAGGAAGAGGTTGTTGTTTGTCTTTTATTCTCAAAGAGGACCATGACATGCAAGTGAATTTGATCTGAGTGATCTGTGACAGGCAGAGTGTACTCTGGGCACTGGTGATATAAACAATTCCTGCCCTCAAAGAGCTTACATTCTTAATGAAGAAATACCATATATATGTGGGAGTACATATAAAATCCAAGTAAACATATATGTAGTTCTCATGCTTCCCAAAGGCTACAGAAGGACCCAATATTAATCAGGGTGAGCCCTTAGTGTTTATTACAAATTGCCATTATCAGCATAAACTTCTGTGACTTCAAACACGGGAAGAATTTCTTCTCCAGACACACAAACACACTCGTGGATGACCACATTCTGATTTCCATTTCCTTATTTGGTGCCTTTGCATGGATTTTCCTTCATCCCTGGAAGCTCTCCTTCCTCTCTTTCATTTTTTGGAACCTCCATTTTAAGACCTGCTTCAATTGTCCCTTCCTGTTTCAGCACCTTTTTGATTCCTCCACTTATTAAGGGTCCCTTTCAAAATCAGTTTATATTCATTTAATATAAATTTGAAATTTTTTTTATCAGCCTGCAGATAAATCAATTGGAGTTTATAAAGTGTCTTTGTCAAAGTGTACTCATTTATCATTCAATCAACAATCAGTGAAAAATGTTTACTAAGTGCCTGTTCTATACTAGGCTCTTGGGACACTAAAACAAAGAATAAAGTAATCCCTATTCCCAATAAGCTTTAGTGTGTATGTGTGTGTGTGTGTGTGTGTGTGTGTGTGTGTATGTGTGTGAAAGAGAGAGAGAGAAATATTTAAATAAATATATGTAGTATAAACAAAAAAATTAATAAATCCATATATGTAAAACAGACACTGAGAAGTTACATATTGAATTTGGTGGAGGATGGTATTTGTATGAGGGCAGCCATGTCAATCAGAAAAAGGCTTCATATATAAGAGGGGACCTGAGTGCATGTTAAAGGAAGAGAGGGACCCTATAAAATATTAATAATACACACACAATATATATATATATATATATATATATATATGTACATATATTTGCACACATATATAGGTATACATATATACATAATATATGCAGATGTATATGTCTACATGTATATGCATATGTATCTCTATTAATAACATATGTATATATGCTATTAAATATGAATGTGATCCCAACAGACATGAAGGTGGTTAAAAGATAACAGTGTGGAGGGCTTAGATATTAGCCAGATATTTAAGACTGCATTACATTACATTAAAACCAGTCATCCTACACTAAGTCATCATGAGTTTTGTTTTGCCACTAGATGATGAGGACTGGAAGAGATAGTGAACTGAGGATTTTATACACATATTCAATTCATGAGCAAATCAAGACATCATCCCATGGATGTCATTGGTCCTCTTTGAAATGAAGGACAAAAAAAAAATTAGTGTGATGCCATTATTTTATAGTTCCTTTATCTGAAGCAGATTGGAAATTATGGATCCTCACTGTATAGATAGAGTTTTCAAGAATTATCAGGTCTGAAAAAAAACTCAAACAAAACAGAAAACATTACCAAGTGGATAGCCTTCTAGTGATGGACTCCTCCAGACTAACTCATCTGATTCTTGCTTGCTAAGCATAGTCTATTGCTAGACCCATCGCTGAAATATTTCCATGCTGGTAGTACCTGCTAGAACTTGCATATGGCCGTTGTGGGCTTTGGACACTCAGTATCACTGCAATCAATCTATCAGTCAGTCAATCAACAGGCATTCACTAAGCATCTTCTTTTCACTAAACACAGTGATAGGGATTGGGGATATGAAGACAAAAGCAAAATCCTTGCGTCCATGTCATGATAAGCCCAGAGGGTAGGATTTTAGCAAAAATACCATTCAATGACAAGTTTATTCCCATACAACACCTATCTCTGCTTCAGTTAGAGTGATCTAGGCTTTGACTTTAGAATGCTCACCACTGGAATTTGGGCTTTAATGGTTCTTCATGTTTTCTTCTAATGGCTGAAGATAACATATAAGAAAGGGCTAGAAAGGGATTTGGGGAAGGGGAAGGGTATCTGGGCTGGGGCAAGGTAACATATAGGGTACTGGAGAAGTCTGGAAAGTAAATTGATATAGGAGGGAAATGAATGTGGTCTGGGCCCTTTGTGAAATGATGGTCTAGGCAGAGGTGTCAAATTTGTGGCTCACTGGCTGCAAAGTGTGTGAAATTCCCTAGATGAATGAGATTAAGATATGCTTAGGAAATGTTTAACAACACAAATAAATATTTAATACAACGGAGATAATGTTAATTTGAGGTTTTCTAAGTCAATATATAGCCTACAGGCTTCTGTCTCTATTTGAGTTTGACACCACTGATCTAGAGAGTCACTAGTCAGGGGTATGATCATAATCATGGAATCTCAAGATTAGAAAGGTCTTCAGACTTTATCTTGGTAAATGATAGAAGATATTGGTCTATGCCCAGTTTCTGCCACACTGCTTTCGAGTTTTCCTAACAATTTTTACTAAAAAATGAATTCTTATCCTGAAATCTTCAGTCTTTACATTTATCAAACACAAAAGACAACTGAGTTCAGTCTACCACTTAGATAGATATCCTGGTGGCCTCTTTCAATTCAACATGTATAAACTCAATATCTTTTTTTATTGAATCTTTCAGTCATGTCCAACTCTCTGTGACCCCCATTTAGAGTTTTCTTGGCAAAGAAATTGGAGTGTTTTGACATTTTTTTTCTCCAGCTCATTTTACAGATAAGGAAACTGAGGCAAACAAGGTCAAGGGATTTGCCCAGGATTACAAATTACTTGATTTGAAACCAGAATGATGAGTCTTCTTGACGCTAAGCTAAGCACTCTATCCACTATGCCACCCAGCTGCCCCCAGGCTATTTATAATACTCCCAGACACATCTTCCTCTTTTCAGTCTTTCATAAAAAGAAAATAACTCTTGAGAACTGTATTTCTGTTGTGGGTATACATAGAGAGTGCATGTATAATTTGATTTACTGTTATAATATAAAAAAGAAACTACAGGTGGAAAGGAGATTATACCAGAAAAAGGGGAAAGTGGAGGTTAAATGAGGGAAATCACACCTCAAAAAGAGGCAAAAAGAAGCTATTATAATTGAGGGAAAGAAGGGAGGCGGGGTGAACATTGTGTGAATCTTAATCTCATCAGATCTGGATCAAAGAGAAAACATTAGACATACTTGGTTTCACAGAGAAACCTCTCATTTTCTAGAGAAGTTGGAGGTGAGGAGGAAGAAAAGGAAAGGGGGAGGCTAATAGAAGAGAAAACAGAAATAGTCAGGGAAAGGTATAAGAAACGGGGAGGGGTTATAAAATGGGAGGCTGCTTGAGGCAAGTGGTGCTCATAAGTAAAATACTGAAGAGGAGAGAAAGGGGAAAAGGAAAGAGAAAAACATGATTTGGGGTAAATAAGATGGCGGGAAATACAGAAATAGTAGTTTTAACTGTAAATGTGAATGGGGTAAATGAACTCTCCCGTGAAACAGAAGCAGATAGCAGACTAGATTAAAAGCCAGAACCCTACAATATGTTGTTTACAAGAAACACATTTAAAGCAAAATGATACAGACAAAGTAAAGGTAAAAGGCTGGAGCAAAATCTATTATGCTTCAAGTGAACTAAAACAAACAAACAAACAAACAAACAAACAAAAAAAAAACAGGGATAGCCATCCTGATCTCAGATCAAGCAAAAGTAAAAATAGATCTAATTAAAAGAGATAAGGAAGGAAACTATAACTTACTAAAGGGTATCATAGATAATAAAGCAATATCAATACTAAACATATATGCACCAAGTAGTATAGCACCTAAATTCCTAAATGAGAAATTGAGACCTACAAAAAGAAATAGACACCAAAACTATAATAGTAGGAGATCTCAACATTGCTCTCTCAGAACTAGATAAATTGAACCACAAAATAAATAAGAAAGAAGTTAAGGAGTTAAATAGAATACTAGAAAAGTTAGGCATGATAGATCTTTGGAGAAAACTGAATGGAGCTGGAAAGGAGTACACTTTTTTCCAGCAGTTCATGGAAGCTATACAAAAATTGCCCATATGTTAGGGCATAAAGACCTCAAAATCAAATGCAGAAAGGCAGAAATAGTGAATGCATTTTTTTTTCAGATCATGATATAATAAAAATTATATTCAATAAAATGCCAGGGAAAAATAGACCAAAAAGTAATTGGAAACTAAATAATCTCATCCTAAAGAATGAATGGGTGAAACAGCAAATCATAGACACAATAATTTCATCCAACAGAATGACAATAATGAGACAACATACCAAAATTTGTGTGATGCAGCCAAAGCAGTCATAAGGGGAAATTTTATATCTCTAGATGCTTACTTGCATAAAATAAAGAGAAGATGAATGAGTTGAGCTTGCAACTAAAAAAGCTAGAAAAAGAACAAATTAAAAATCCCCAATAAAATATCAAACTTGAAATTTTAAAAATAAAAGAGGAGATTAATAAAATTGAAAGTTAAAAAAAAACTACTGAATTAATAAATAAAATTGAGTTGGTTTTATGAAAAAACATAACAAAATAGATAACCCTTTAGTTAATTTGATTAGAAAAAGGAAAGAGGAAAATCAAATTGTTAGTCTAAAAAATGAAAAGGGAGAACTTTCCTTTTTTTTTTTTAATAACTCTTTATTGACGGAACCCATGCCAGGGTAATTTTTTACATTATCCCTTGCACTCACTTCTGTTCTGATTTTTCCCCTCCCTCCCTTTACCTCCTCCCCCAGATGGCAAGCAGTCCTTTACATGTTAAATAGGTTACAGTATATCCTGGATACAATATATGTGTGCAGAATCGAACAGTTCTCTTGTTGCATGGGGAGAATTGGATTCAGAAGATATAAATAACCAGAAAAGAAAAACAAAAATGCAAGCAGTTTATATTCATTTCCCAGTGTTCTTTCTTTGGGTGTAGCGGCTTCTGTCCATCCTTGATCAATTGAAACTGAGTTAGATCTCTTTATCGAAGAGATCCACTTCCATCCAAATACATCCTCATACAGTATCGTTGTTGAGGTATATAATGATCTCCTGGTTCTGCTCATTTCACTCAGCATCAGTTCATGTACGTCTCGCCAGTCCTCTGTATTTATCCTGCTTGTCATTTCTTACAGAACAATAATATTCCATAATGTTCAATATGCCACAATTTACTCAACCATTCTCCAATTGATGGGCATTCATTCACTTTCCAGCTTCTAGCCTCTACAAACAGGGCTGCCACAAACATTTTGGCACATACAGGTAAGGGAGAACTTTCCACCAATGAAGAGCAAATCAGAGCAATAATTAGGAGTTATTTTGCCTAACTTTCTGCCCATAATTTGAAAACCTAAGTGTAATGGAGGAATAACTACAAAAACATAGATTGCCTAGATTAACAGAAGAGGAAATAAATTACTTAAATAGTCCATTTTAGAAAAAGAAATAGAACAAGCTATTAATCAACTCCTTAAGAAAAAAATCTCCAGGGCTAGATGGATTTACATGTGAATTCTATCAAACATTTAAAGAACAATTAACTCCAATACTATACAAACTATTTGAAAAAAAATAGGGAAAGGACTCCTACCAAATTCCTTTTATAACACAGACATGTACTGATACCTAAACCAAGTAGGATGAAAACAGAGCAAGAAAATTATAAATCAATTTCCTTAATGAATATAGATGCAAAAATCTTAAATAAAGAGGGCAGCTAGGTAAAACCATGGATAAAGCACTAGCCCTGGAGTCAGGAAGACCTGAGTTCAAATCTGATTTCAGACACAGGTCCTAGCTGTGTAACCCTGTGCAAATCATTTAACCCCAATTGCCTCAGAAAAAAAAAAAAACTCAAATAAAATATTAGCAAAGAGATTACAGAAAATCATCCCCTGGATAATTCACCATGACCAAGTAAGATTTATACTAGGAATTCAGGATTGGTTCAATATTAGGTAAACTGTTTTCAGTCTTTCTCTTCCCTTGTTGACTTATTCATGGCACCAGCAAGATATTCTTCTTCATGCACCAAAAACATCATATCATTCCTCTATATAAAATCTTTCTGTGTTTCCCTCTTTTTCAATGTGTATCCAAGTCATAGCTGTGCATTTGAAATATCTTAGTGCAGATGGAATGCTAACCTTCTGAACGAATGAAATTTTTTGACCCTGAAAGAATTGTGCTGAATTTTCCCTGAGCTGGTAGACAAGCTTTTTACAACCAGCAATCCTCTATGGAGTCCTTCACAGTTGAGAGAGAGAGAGAGAGAGAGAGAGAGAGAGAGAGAGAGAGAGAGAGAGAGAGAGAGAGAGAGAGAGAGAGAGAGAGAGAGAGAGAGAGAATGTTTCAATCTGTACTCAGACACAATCAGTTTTTTTTCTAGGTAGGGATAGGATTTTTCATAAGTCCTTCAGAATAGTTATGGATCATTGTACTGCTAAGATTAGCACAGTCATTCACTGCTGGTCATCACACAACCCTGCTATTACTTTGTAAACAGTTCATTTCACTTTACTTGAATTCATGGAGGACTTTTCAGGTTTTCCTGAGAGCATCCTGCTCGTCATTTCCTAGAGAACAGTAATATTTCATCATCATAATATGCCACAATTTATTCAGCCATTCTCTAATTACTTCAATTTTCAATTTTTTGTCCTGAGAAGAGAACTGCTTATGAGTATTTTGTACCTAGAAGTCCTTTTCCTTTTTTTTTTTAATATCTCTTTTGGTATTCATGCCTAGTAGTGGTATTGTTAAATCAAAGGATATGCATGGATTTATAGCCCTTTGGTATAGATCATATCTTCTGATCATTTATTAATTGGGTCATGGCTCTTATTTTTTATAAATTTGACTTAATTCCCTCTATGTTTGAGAAATGAGGCCTTAGAGAAACTTGCTTCAAAATTCTTTTTTTATAATTACTATTGCTTTACTGCATCCCCCCCCCACACACACTTATTTATTCTATTCTCTTTCTTATCCTGTCTGTCTTCAAAAAGTATTTTGCTACTGAGCACTCCCTCCTCTGATACACCTTCTGATTTTATCATTCTCGCCTGTTCTCATATCCTTTTCCTCTTCTACTTTCCTGCAGAATAAGATAGATTTCCATGTCCTTAATTTCATTTTTTTAAAACTTCACTGACATTAGATTATTTAAGTCTGGGTTTTATGTTGGCACAGTAGGGCAGCTAGGTGGTATAGTAGATAGAAGGTAACATCTATAGTTAAAGATTCATCATCCTGACTTCAAATCTGGGCTCATTCAATTAATCACTAATTCTGAGCAGGTGATTTAGGCTTGTTTGCCTCAGTTTCCTCATCTGGAAAATCAACTGGAGAAGAAAGTGTTTTTGCCAAGAAAATCCCAAACTGGGTCACAAAGAGTGGGATGTGACTGAAGCAACTGACCAACAAAGTCAGTCTCTGTATACCCAGTACCTAGCATAGTGTTGTGCAAATACTATATACTTGACGACTGTGTTGAGTCAATGTCAGTTAGATGCAACTCTGTGGCCTAGCAGGTTGACTGGAATCTTAATTCTGCCATAGACACTGTGTAATCCTATACAAATCACAACTTCTCTGTGTCTCGCTTTCCTCATATGTAAAATGTTCTTTTACTCTAAATCTATTATTCTATAATCAGTTAAATTAAATTGGATTTTTCACTTGTTCCATTTCTCCAGTTAGATCACAAACTCCTTGAAGGACATAGGTTCATTTATTTTACTCCTTTGTATTCTTTTAATGCCTCTCATATAAATATCCAGTAAATATTACTACTCAGTAAATAATCAGTCCTTCAGTGCCAATATAATAGGCTATCTTCCTCTGGCATATTTTCTGCTTTGTTTATTTTATTTTGTTATTATTATTTTTTAAATATTAGCTGTTTTTTTTGTAGCATGACACAGTAGGAAGAAGGTGACCTCCATTTGAATTATAGCATGGCTGCTTCCTTCCTTTATGATTTAGACCAAGTCATGGATCCTCATCTAAAGTGAGAATTCTAGTTGGTCTTTCTGATCACTTCCAACTAGAAATCTATCAGTAAGTGGTTTCTTCTTCACCTCCCTTAGATAGAATGTTCCTTGAGCAGAGGGACTATCCCTATCTTTTTGATCTCTTTCTTTTTGTTATCTCTATTCCTCAAACCTGAAGATTAACAATTATCATTGTTTTTTAAATTTATGTAGCATCTGGAGGCTTGAAAAGTGCTTAGAATTGCCTATCTCCTTGGATAATAATAGTAACATTTATGTTATATTTATTATTTTATTTTAGTTATTAGTATTTTAGGTTTTGCAAAGGACTTTGAAAACTCTAAAGTGACGTATAAATGGACTTACAACAACCAAGTGAGACAGGCACTAATATTATACCCATTTTATGAATGAAAAAAAAAACTAAACTGTAGTGGTTAAGTGGCTGCCTCTGGATTACAATCAGCAAGCTTTTATTGAGTTCTTATTATGTTACACACTTTGCTAGGGATACAAAGGGATACAAAGAAAAGTTTCAAAAAAATGTTTCTGTTTTCAAGGAGCTCATATTTGCTAGAAACAACATGTAAACAACTATGTACAAAAAAGGGATACCCAGGAAAAAGTGGGGCTAATCTCAGAGGGAAGGTGTTAAGATTATGGAAGACTGGGAAAGACTTCTTGTAGAAGTTTAGATTTTAGTTGAGACTTGGAGGAAGGAAGTCAGGACACAGAAGTGAGGAGGAAGTTTCATACTTGAGGGACAGCCAGTGAAAATTCTCTGAGTGGGGAGATCTAATGTTTCCTTTGAGCCAGGAGTGGAACTCAGGTCTTCCTCTCTATGTTGGATACTCTATCTAGTGTGGAAGCCAACTGCTTCACATAGCTGGAATAAAAAAAAAAAAAAGTGTACCATGCTCTTCAATCAGTCAATCATTAAACACTTATTAAGTGACTATTCTATGGTTTGTATTATGTTAGGTGTTAGGGATTAAAAAAATAAAATCCCCAAACCCCACAATTCTTTGGGAATCCTTCTCATTCTATTTATAACATTTAATCTTTCTTACCTGGGTGGGAAGAGAGAGGATGAAAGAGGATATAAATCTTCTTAGAGACGGTTCTTTGTTGACTATAGAGTTCTCAATATCTTTATATGTGTTTATTGCAGGAAAACCAAAGGCCTTTTATTGATAAAAGCATTGACTCATAAAAAGCAAATAAAAAAAATAGTTGACTCAAAAAAATGGGATAATTTTTTAAATGAAAAACATTTCTGTTGGAGGAAAGGCAGGATAGGTAGAAGAGGAAAACCTTAAAAAGAAAGAAAAATCTGGCAGAGTAATTTATAGGAGTAGTGGCGTGGAGGAGATGTCATTGAGCCTTCATCCTCCCTTCCACATGCAGGAAGATGACCAGGATGACCTTGCCGGGTAGGAAGGGGAAAAAAGGTCAGGATGACTTTCTTGGTGCTGCTGCTGACAGCTTGGTGCTCCTTGGGGAGGAAGCTGCCCTTTTTTGAAATGCTTCAGAAGTGGATTTTTTTTGTGGGCAGAATTGCTATTTTTCCTGGGCTCCGGGGCATTCTTTGGCCACAGTGTGAGAATTGGAACCAAGCACATAGAATTGTGATACCTAAAGGGAAGAGGCTTTTATTCTCTTCTCCTTGTTCAATGTTCTTATAGAAACTAGTGAATTAAGAAGGTTTAATAGTGAAATTAGTTAGTCATTCAGTTTCTATTTTCCTCTCCTTGATGTATTTTCCAAATGCATTCTTTTTCTTTTGCATTTCTTTGGAGAAAGAAAATAAAACAATGTTCTAACTTTGGTTTTTCTGTTTCTCTTCCTCCCTCTTTCCCTTCTTCTTTCTCTCCCTCCTTCTCTCCTTTCCTCTTTCCCTCAATTTATCCCTCTTTCCCCTCTTTCCCTCCCTCCCCTCTTCTCTGCCTCTTTCCCTTCCTCCCTCCTTTTCTTCCTTCTTTCTTTCTTTCTTTTTCTTTTTTCCTTTCTTCCCTTTACCTTGATATTCCAACCATTCTGATATCTGAAGTAGTAGAAAGTGGGATGAACACTGACAAGGAAAATGAAGTGTTCCCCCCCCAAAAAAAAAAAAAGATATCAGATTTACTTTTTCTTTGAGTAACTCTGAAAATCTTCATGATGGGAGAGAGGAGGGATTTTTTTTAAATGCTTTGTAACAATTCTTTCTTTTTGACTTTTTACAAAGTAGTATTTAGTTCAAAGATATAGCAATAGTAAATATTCATATGTAACCCTGATCATTCTGGCTCCTACTACCTAAAGACCAGGTGTGTTACATTTCACCCTTCCCCCAGAATTCTCCTGAACTATTAAGGAAGATTTGGAGGTGTCTCAGCTCTGTGCCATTGGCTGCAGGCCCTACTGATAGTGTACCCTAGTGCAGGAGAGCTCTCATACCCCAGTTCCATTTAAATACTAACAGTTGGATTATCTTTTGTATAGAAACATTTACTTTGAAAAGTATAACAAATATGCAAACAGTTCAGCTCAATTCTTATGGCACAGTCCCAAATTTCAAGTTTAAAGCCCCCTTCCTGCTGGACTGCCAAGACCCTGGTTTCTCTGGCCTTCCTTCTTGGCCCAATTGACTGCAAACAAGCCTCCCAGAATCTTGGCTCCAAGGTCACCAAGGCTGGAAGTCCAATCCAGTGGGAATCACCTGCAAGCACCGGAAGCTGAGAAGGACAAACAAAACTAAACAACAGTAAACATTCCAAGGCCTGTTTCTTAAAAGTGAGGTTTATTCCTTTCTGCTTCAGTTCATGATTCCAATTTTAGGCATGAACTGTGATCTTTACCCTTTGAACTGCATGGAAATGCACAGGTAAGAGAGAGATCAACCCAGTCCAGCTAAAGACTCAGTGCATTCCAGACACCTGCTGATCACTCATCCACAAAGTAGGAAAACCTAAGATTTAGGGTGCCCCCGTATTAGGCAAATGGGGTATGTGCAGACCAAGCCACCATATATGAATATTTCCCCAACACTTTGATTTGGAGGGGGATCCTAGGGTATTGCCAGGTCTCTGGAAGGACAGGATTAAGTTTTACAATTTATCTCAGTTCCTTTATCTTTAGTCCTATCAAGTTCTAGGTTCAAAGAACTCCTGGTATTGTGTCCTGGACCTTTACTCTGAGAAGTTCCCTGTTAGGCTGGCAGCATTATCTGGCTGAGAACAATGGCTCCAACGTTACTGTGGTTCAAGTTCTGGATCAGAGATCTCAATCAGTTTTGCCTACTACTGCAAAGGATAACCCAGACAGACAAAACTGCCCAGCTCATTTCTCAGGGGTATAGAACCTCAGGGGAAAGGTAGGTGATCTTTCCCCATCGTGTTACCTATTGGCTCATAGAATAAATGCTAGAAATGAATGATACCTTTACTTCTAGATGCCGCTGTAATTAATACTATAAGTTTCAGTAAGTTTGTAGACAGTTTCCTCCCTGGGAATTCCCTACATCAATGAGATTTTGGATTAAAAAAAAAGGCCCAAATTAGTAGAAAAAGGTTTCATGTAATGTGAAACACTGGTTAGAGAATTAGGTCTTGGAATGGAAGGATTGAGTTCAAATTCTAACTCTTCCATTTACTATCTGTGTGATGTTGAGTCTCAGTTTCTTTATATGTAAAATGAGACAGATGAACTATGTGCCCAACCACTAAGGTCCCTTGTAGTCATTAGGCTGTGTGGCCCATGACTGAAATTTAGGTTAAATTCTGTAGCTATCACTTCCAGTTTACACTCTGTCTTCCCAGGCTATGTTTATTTGTTCCAATCTAAGATTATTTCACTGATAGCCGAATATACAAAAAACAAACAAACAACAACAACAACAAAATCAAATAAAAACAACAACCAACAAATTCCCATCTTTCTGTTGAATTCTGTCACGGAGTAGTACTGGGAAATGGGGGAGTAGGGACCCAGACTGTAGTTTCCTAATAGAATTTATAAAGAAACCTCTTTAACTTAAAAATCAATCTTTAAATTGTCAGATGTTTTTTCATATCTGTGATGATGGTTTTTGGGGGGACCTGGGATTTCATTGATACAGGGAATTCCCAAGGAGGAAACTCTCTACCAATTTACTGCAACTAAGGTATTAAAAATTGCCTGAGGTTAAGCAGGTTAAGCAATTTGCCCAGGGCCCATTTCCCTTGGGTTCTTCTGCCAAGAATTAAAGCCAGAGGAAAGAATTTATTCCAGTTATTTTTTCTTCTGAATTTGGCATCTTTCCTCATCAGTGACAGAGAATGGTAAGAATGTCAGCTTTGGAATCTAAGAGCATGAGTTTGAATCCTATTCTTCTATTTATTACATATAGGAAATAGGGCAAATCACTCAATCATTCCAGACCTTAGATCTGAGAAGGTTAGCTGAATGATCTTTGAGGATGGCCATTAAGTTATGGACGTAAGAAAGGAAACCCTTCTTCATTGTCTAATGAGAATAAGTAATTATGTTATTTCTCTAATGTCATTTCCAGCTCTTCTCTTCCTCTCTCCTTTCCTACCTCTTCTTTCTTTCCTTCCCTCCTTCTTTCATCCCTTCTTCTTTCCTTCCTTTGTCTCTCCATTACTTCCTCCCTCCCTTCTCTCCCTTCACTTCCTCCTTTCTTTCTACCCTCCTTTCCTCCCTCCCTCCCTTCCTTTCTCCCTTCCTTCCCTTCTTCCTTCCTTTCTCCTTTCTTTCCTTCATTTCTTCCCTTTCTCTTTCTTTTTTGTTTCCTTCCTTCCTTTCTTCCTATGACAAAAGCCTTAAACAAGTGACTAAAAAATATGACCCAGAAATATTAACAGACTAGGTAAAATAAATTAAAGGGAAAAATCTTTTGCCTTCTTTCCTTGGTCAACATTATGGATTTTTGTGGCAGTTGTTTAAAAAGAAAAAGAAATAGCTGCACCTAGGTAGATAAACACACTTGGTATCAGCATCGGCATCAGCATTACCATGATCATCATTATTATCGTAATTAAATTTTATAGAGCATCTTTAGGCTTTCAAAATACTTTACATTAAGATGTCTCCAATGATCCTGGAGCACAATAACTTCTATTGACGTATAGGAGCTGAGCCAAACCTGAAACACAAACATTTACATTTCTATGTAGTATCACTGGACTTTAGATGGGAGGGCCTTCAAATCCTGATAGTTGATGCTCTCATTTTATCTTAGGTATTTTCAAACTTTAATTTTTTTTTCAGTTAATAAGCTCTTATTTTTTTTTCTCTTTTCCATAACCCTTTACCCAAAGTGAAAAAGAAAAAGAAAACTTGAAGTAATATGCCCAAGCAAAAAAAAAAAAATCCTTATATTGGTCAAGTCCAAAAAATGCATCCTTCATTTTGTATCTCCAGTCCATTACCTCTCTGTCAAGAGGTAGGTAGTAGCAAGTTTCATCTGCAGCACTCTGGAATCATGATTAGCCACTGTACTGATCAGTTCTTAAGTCTTCAAAATAGTTTGTCTCTATGGGTTTGTTTTTTTTTTTTTATGTGAATGGTTTTTCTGCTTCTGCTCACTTCACTCCTGATCATTTCATACAGGTCTTCCCAGATCTCGCTCAAACTGTGTCTTTCATGTCTCATTGTATAATGATATTTTATTACATTCACATGCCATGATTTGTTCAGTTATTCGCCAAGTGATGAGCATAGTCTTCCTAAGTTTCATAGTTCTTAGCCATAACAAAAAAAAAACAAAACTGCTATAAAATTTTTTATACATATAGGTCCTTTACTACTTTCTTTGATCTCTTTAGATTATAGTCCTACTAGTGGCAGTTGCTAGCTTAAAGGGTATATAGATTTAATAGATTTTTGGGCATTGTTCCAAATTGTTTTCCAGAATGGCTGGACCAATTCACAGTTCCACCAACAGGACATTAATGAGTCTGTTTTCTAGTAGCTCTTATAACTTTTGTCATACTCTCTCTTTGTTTCTTTCTTTCTTATTCTTTCTTTTTTTCTTTCTCTTTCTTTCTTCTTTTTTCATTCTTTCTCTTTCTTTCTTTCTCTCTCTCCCTTCCTTCCTTCCTTCCTTCCTTCCTTCCTTCCTTCCTTCCTTCCTTCCTTCCTTCCTTCCTTCCTTCCTTCCTTCCTTATTTTCTGCTTTTCTTTCATCATATTTGTAATCTGATGATATCAGGTAGAATTTCAAAATATCATTAATTTTCATATCTATTCTTTTTAGGGATTTGGAGCATTTTTTTTATATGACTGATGGGTGATAGTTCGTATTTCTTCCTTAGAAAATGGCCAGTTCATGTCTTTTGACCATTAAATTCTTATTAAAAATTCTTATATTGGTAATTAGGTAATGACATTATATATCTGAATCCAATCCTTCTATATCATGGAAATGAAATCTTTATCAGAGTAATGTGCTACAATGGTTTTACAAATGGATTTATATTCCCACATAATTTTCCCAAGTTAATGTTTCCTCTCTAATTATAACTCTATTGGCTTTGTGGAAAAAAATTTTTATTTTTATTTTTAGGGAATCAAAGTAGTTGATTTTGTTCTCCATAATTCCTTTTCTTCTTTATTCATTATCTCTTTCCATATACATAAAACTGAAAGGCAATTATTCCTTCTCCTTTAATTTGTTTATGATGTGACTTTTTATAACTAAATCATGAATTCATCTGGAGCTTTTCTTGGTATGTGGTATGAGATACTGGTATAAAGTTAATTTTAGATTCTGCCAAATCACTTTCCAATTTTTTTTTTTGGTTGTTGTTAAATAATGAATCCTTTGCCAATGTTATTGTTTCAATTAGTTCTTAGTCGATTTGGTAGAGTTCTCTAAGTGTATTATCCCCAAAAAGCAATAATTTTCTCTTCTTCTTCTTTTTTTTTTTTGCCTATGTTTATTCACCTAGTTTTTTTCTTGTCTTTTTTCAAAGCTAGCATTAAAAAAAAAAAAAAAAAAAAACACTATGTCAAACAGTATAGGTAATAATGTATATTCTTGTTTTATTCCTGATTTTATTGGAAAGTCCTTTATAGTGCTATGCTATATAATACTGTAATGTCATCTGAGATGCTACTTATATAATGTATAATATATATTAATAAATAAAGACCTATTTATTGCATAGCTTCTCTAGAATTGTTTTTACAGAAATGGGTGTTATATTTTGTTAACTTTTGTTCAATTTCTGTTGATTCAAACTGAGGAATTTTGTTTTATTTGATGTTAATATACACTATATTAATAATTTTTCTAATACAGAACCAGCCCTAAGTTTCTAGTATAAATTCAATACCATAACATACGATATTTTTGATATTTTACTCTAGCTTTTTTTTCATATTTTATTTAACTTTTTTGCATTGATACTTAACTAGTGATACTAGTTTATAATTTTTAAAAATCTTTTATGGATCTTCCTGATTTAGATATTAAGAGCATATTTATATCATAGAAGGACTTTGGTAGGACTTTTGATAGATAAGATTCTATCTTTTCCTATTTTGGTAAATTGAAGATATTATTGGAGTTTCTGTTCTTTGAATGTTAGATAAAATGCATTTGCAAATCTTTCTCTCTCACACTCTCTTACTCTCCAAAAAAAAAAAAAAAAAAAGAAAAAGAAAAAAAGAAATTGGCAGTTCATTTGAATAAAATAAATGTATTCAATTTATTTTTCTAAGATTAACATATTTATTTTTTCTTTAATTGGGAAATTTAATTTTTGTATATATTCATTTCTTTTAAGTTGTTAATGTTATTAGTAGAAAAACAGTTTCTAATGTTGACCTTTCTTTCTTTCTTTCTTTCTTTAACATTAGTAATTTGGTTTGATTTCATTTTAAAATGAAATTGCCTAATCAGAAATTTATTGTCATGCTTTATTTCTTCATTTTTGCTTTTGCTTTTTTTATTCTTTTTAATTTTTAGAATTTGTGTTTCAATGCGAGTTGAAATTTTAACATTTCTTGCTTTTCTATTTTTTTAAAACAATTTACTGGTTTTTATCTTTTGTTTTGTTTTCTTTTTGTTATTTTCTTTGATGAAATAACTTATTGTTTCTATCATTTGTTCTTTGACTCACCAATTATGTTTAAATTAGTCACCAATCAACTCTTAATTTTTTCTTTAATGGTCCTTTCAGGAATATAAATTTTATTACAGTGTGGTCAGTAAAAGTTGTGTTTAATATTTATTTTTCTGCATTTGTAAGGTTTTTAATGCTCTGAGATAGTAAATTTATGTAAAGCTGAGAAATAATATATTTCTTTCTATTTCTATTCATGAATCAATAGAAATCTATCATAGTTCATTTGTTTACAATTTGGATTTTTTAGATTTGTCTTGGTCAAAAATTTTGAGACCCCAAACTATTATAGTTCAATTATCTCTTTCTCTTGGTAACTCATTTAACTTTTCTTTTAAGTTTTTAATTGCAATTCTTGCTTCTTTTCTTATTTCTTTCTAAATTCACAACCTCAGATATGGTTTATGCTGGATCTGTGACCACTCTTATCACTGGTACACAGTTATTAGGCCTTAATCTCAATCCTTGATGGATCCCTAACCCAGTGTTGGGGTTGATGTAGGATAAATGCTGGCTAGTTCTTGCTTTTGCTTCCTGCATGGTCTACATCTTCATGAACCATCCACTGGATCTGAAATCTTATTCCTAGTCTTGATACACAATTACAGATCCCACTCTAGTTTCCTCGAAGGAAGTCTCTGTTTAGATTTTCTTGGTTGGAGCCTCTTCCCAGTGCTCCTAAGATTTCTGGTTATTTCTATAATTTATTTTTATTTAATTCCTATTTAATTATCTAGCTATTTATCTATATTTCTATTTTCAACTGTATGTCACATGCCAACCTCAACTAAAAAGGTGACCCACTCTTTTTCTTAGGTTTTCCATTCACTACTCTTTACAGAGGAGTGTTCTTAAATTTTTAGGAAGTAATTGTAGGAGACAGATTGTATCACTTCCTCCTACTTTGCTCTTTCTTTCTTTCTTTCTTTCTTTCTTTCTTTCTTTCTTTCTTTCTTTCTTTCTTTCTTTCTTTCTTTCTTTCTTTCTTCCTTCCTTCCTTCCTTCCTTCCTTCCTCCTTCCTTCCTTCCTTTCTTTCTTCCTTTCTTTCTTCCTTTCTTCCTTCCTTCCTTCCTTCCTTCCTTCCTTCCTTCCTTCCTTCCTTCCTTCCTTCCTTCCTTCCTTCCTTCCTTCCTTCCTTCCTCTCTCTCTCTCTCTCTCTCTCTCTCTCTCTCTCTCTCTCTCTCTCTCTGTCTCTCTCTCTGTCTCTCTCTCTCTGTCTCTCTCTCTCTCTCTCTGTCTCTCTCTTTCTTTGTCTCTCGATCTTTCTTTCTTTCTTTCTTTCTTTCTTTCTTTCTTTCTTTCTTTCTTTCTTTCTTTCTTTCTTTCTTTCTTCCTACCTTCCTTCCTTGCTTCCTTCCTTCCTTGCTTCCTTCCTTTCTCTCTCTCTCTCTTTCCTCTCTCTCTCTCTCTCTCTTTCTCTCTCTCTCTTTCTTTATCTGTCTCTCTCTTTCTTTCTTTCTTTCTTCTTCTTTTTTTTTTTTACAAAGACTGAACCCAAAAGTAGCCACATGATTTGTTTCAAAAGCACCCTATGCACATGAACACAATCAGCAATTATAACAGTACTGTTGTCTATTTCAGACCCCATTTGGAGTTTTCTTGATAAAGATAAGTTAATCATTTCCTTCTTCAGCTCATTTTACAGACAAGGAAGCTGAGGCAAAAAAAAAAAGGGTTATATGACTGATCCAGGGTCACACAGCTAATGAATGTCTGGGGCCAGATTTGAATTCAGGAAGATGAATCTTCCTGACTCTAGATCTGATGCTCTACCCACTGTGCCACAGAGCTGTCAGTATTTCTAATAGAGAGAAGCAAATGTTCCAGCTTGGAACCTTATGTCTTTCAAGAAGATACTGCTCTCAGATATGGTTAAGGCTAATTCAGGAGAAGGAACACTAACTTGAGTTAGAAGACCTGAGCTCAACTCCCATCTGACAATTATGGCTAATGTGACCCTGGAAAGACCGATAATCTTTTTTGAGGTTTGGCTTCTTCATATGTAAAATGAGAGTATTGAACTACTTGGTCTTTTGCAAGCATTTCCTGCTCTACATCTGTCTTCTCTAGCATCAGCCTCAGTCACATGATTCCAGGAAATAGTTCCCAACATGTGCTAACAACAATTTACTTGTAAGGCATTTTGCTCATTTGTTTTTCTGGTTTGGGTTTTCTGTAGACAAGGAGATAAGAATCACTTTGGATTCCTCCTTTCAGGACAGGATCTCTCCTAAGTATGTCCATTTGTTCTCCAAAGCAGAGATACAATAAAGTATGGATTAATTCTCTGCTACTCGGGCTAGTTTTGACCTCACAATTAACACCAAGAAAACACAGGTCCTCCATCAGCCAGCACCACATCATCCACACATGGAACCATCAGTAAATGCTACGGAAAAGTTCACTTACCTTGGCAGTATACTTTTCAGAGATGTTCATACTGATAATGAGATTGACACACACATTGCCAGAGCCAACTCAGTGTTTGGGAGGCTCTGAAGGAAAGTGTGGGAGAAAGGAGGCATTAGACTGACTAAGAAACTGAAGGTCTACAGAACCATTGTGCTGATCTCATTATGGTATTCCTGTGAAAACCTGGACAGAAAACTGGTTATTCCAATGATCTTGTGATTCCTCACCTTCTGATAGTTAGGCAAGATGGGCTGTTCTTCATGACACCTAGAGAATGGACATCCCATGTTATTTTTCAGGTTGATTACATAGTATGGCATATTAAAGTCATAGGGTTTTCCTAAGGGTGAGCCTGCACATACTGGATTGAATAGGTATTTATTTGTATTTAAATAGGCACAAGTCACTGAGTCACTGGGAAGAAAACCTGTTTTGCAGTTCTGGAGAAGGGGCTGAGGGCTTCTGGCAGGTTTAAACAGCCCCAAAAGATAGGATCATTTCACTATATTTAACTAACAAAGACTAAGGAATGCTTGAATAAGAACTCCCACTCTTATATTAAGAGAACGGGAAATCACCTTCCCAAACAGGTAGGAGATGGTGACATCTTTGAAATGGTTCTTGGTAATGTTCAGTTGCAACATAGTGTTAGGAGTTCTGAGACAAGTTCAACTAGGATCTCAGCTGAGGTTACTTCAGGCCTTTCGCGTGTGGGTGTGACCCAAGATCTTCTGGGCAAGGTGTCTTGTTTTTGTTTGGAATGAATGCAATGCTCTCTCCTCTAGGTCAGAGTTCAAACAAAAACTATTACACAGAGAACCCAACATTCAACTTGCAATTTCTGGACCTCAATCCAGCCTTCAGAACATTGTAAGTTTTTAATTAATGCTTTTTGACTGATTGCCTTTGAATCTCGAGTCTACTACTTAATATACATAAGCTTTGGCTAAGTCATTCCATTTCTGTGTATCTCAATTTCCTTCTTTGTCAAATGACTAAATTCTAGGATCTTAGGAAAGCAGGATTCTGTACTGGTTTTTTCTCTACCTTTTGTGATTTTTCTACTTTTGATATTGGAAATATCATTCATTCTTTAGTCAGATTCTTAATGTTTGCATGATGTGGCAGAAAGTATGTAAAATTTCGAGTAATAGGCCTTGGGTCCCACCTTACATATTTAACAACTATGAATTGGGAACAAATTAGCCTCTGTGGACTTTGTTCCATCATCTGTGTGTATGGGACAGGTGCTAGACCCCTTTTCCCAAATTAACTAATCAGAGACATCTTCAGATACAAAGAGAAAGCATTTATTTAGTCCCTGCAGGGAGAGGCCCACCCACACCTGGGAACCATCCCAACTCCTGCCATGTTTTCGTGGAACCTGATCAGCTTCTGGCTTGTGGAGATTTAAAAAGCAAAAGATCCAAGCTTTTTCATTGGATAGACTAAAAGAACATGATCATCGCTGACCAATGGTCACCAATATTGTCTGCTTCCCACAGGTCACATCATTTCCTGTAACTTCACTAACTTCATGGGATTTCCTGCATCCCAGAGTTCAAGGCCTGAGAATAAGGATCGTGTGACTTAGTCTCAAACTGAGAAAACTTCATCCAATCAGTCCCATTCATATGAAATAAGAAGATCAACTCTGACTCCCAAGTCTGTGATCTAGATGTTTAAGAAAAAAAACCTATTAATCATGGAAGTCAACAAAATTCAGTCAAACAGATCATTCTGGAATTTTAAACTAAACTTCTATTAGATGCTTGGATTTGATTGATTTTTTCATTTGTTCTTCTATTCTCTGTTTACTCAATTAAGGTTATGATTCTCCTGTGATTTCTAGTTTTTTACAGTTAACAGAACATTAACATTTGATTGATTGATTCATTCAGTCAGTCAACAAACAGTTCTTGTGTATTAACTATTTCCCTATAGTAAGATAGACTCCAAGGACATAGAGAAAAGTAAAAATAGGCTCCCTGCCCTCAAGGAGGTCACATTCTAATGGAGTACATAACATTCAAATAGCTATGTTTATACAACTGATAATACAGTTCAAACTGAAGGTAATATCAAAGGAAGACATTAGAAGAACCTGAATCAAGGAAAGCCCAATGGTAAATGATGAGATCTGAGGTGAATCTTGAAAGAAACCAGGGAAGGCAGTAAATGAAGATGAGATAGAAAGGCATCCTAAACACGAGAGACAGCTAATGCAAAGGATTGGGACATAAGATGTAATAAGTAATTTATAAGATATAATGCAATAATACATTTATTAAGATGTAATAAATCATGAATCCAATAATGAATCATAGTCATTAAATTAAGTCAAAAAGTCACTAATAAATATAGATGTCCTGAAAAGACATTGGATGAAATGGAGTGATATTGTTTGGGAAGTGGGTCTGAATTGGTTAAGAAAATGTGGCCATATTCTGTGGGTTTTATATAAAATAGCAGATCAAATAGAAACCCAGAAATTCAAACATCTACCCACATAAAGGAGAGTCATTACAGATTCTGAGAAGTAGTTTAGAGGAGAGGATGAGATCCCTGACCTGATCTCAATATATTCTCCACTTCCCCTGCTCCTTGGTTGAAGGAGGACTATGGGAATTTCTAAGGATTTGGACTTTTTATTTAGCATCCTAGAATTGTTCCCCAGTTCAATAGTGGATCCTGGCAATGTTTGCCTTGGAAGCCCAAACCAAAGTAGATGAACTAAGGGAAGGTGGAGTCTACAAAAAACTTGGCAGAAGGATAACACTATGCCTAAGGAACTAGCCAACAAAGATCAAAGAATCAAGCCTTTGCTATATGATGTTTTCTTAATCCTGAGTCCACTTTCCATTAGAATTTTTTGTTCTGGTGGGAGAAAATATCACATACTTTAGAAGGGATGGTTTGTATCAAGTACACAACAATAGTAAATAACTGCTTCTTAATATGGGCTAATTAACAGATATCAACTGATTATCATGGAAGAAGTACACTGGTGGGGACTTGTGAGCTGGAATATTGTAACTACAGCCACAACCCTTCAGGAATAGCCTTAGATTCTGGAGGGAAAATTCCAACCTTTCTTTGAAGATTTGGTATAATGGTCAAAGGGAGGATTAGAAGATACTTCTAGAGAATGTGATAAAAGTTGCCATCAGTATCATTAATGTTAAAGCAATAAGTCATAGGGAGAAGACTGCAAGATATGAATTGAGCTCAAATGCTGCCTCTGTCACTTGTGATCTGAGTGACGATGGACTTTCTGAGCCTCAGTTTCTTCATCTTCAAATGTAGGAGGGTGGATGGCTTCTGAAGTCCCTTCTGTAACCCAATTCTAGGATCCATTAGCCATAAGTAGATAACTTCATTCATTCTAGATAGCTCAGTTGAAAAAATGAATACCCTCTACCTGGTTTTGGATGGTTTTGTGCTTGAGGCTACTCTGTCATTCTAGTTATCACACCTGAGCAGAGTTGAAGAAGTTCCAGAGAGAAGCACTTAAAATGATTAGGTACTTATTTACTTAGGAGAATTATTTTTAGAAGGCAGTGTTCTGTAGTTTAGTGGCTATTACTTGAGACTTGAGTCAACATTTGGCACATAGTAGGCTCTTAATAATTGTTTGTTGACTGACATGAGTTCAAATCATACCTCAGATACAATTTAGCAGCTTTGTGATCAAGGACAAGTCACTTTATTTCTTTGAGACTTAGTTTCCTTATCTGTAAAAAGGGAATAATAATAATAGAAATAATATCCCTGAGTGGTTGTGATACTCAACTAATATAATATCTTTGTAAATCTTAAAATATATGTCACTATTGTTATCAAGGTTCCATTCAAATGCTTTAGTCTGCCTGTTTGGGTTCATTTTGATTTGACCATTCAGGGCTGGGAGAAAAACTTATGGCTTAGGCAAAGCATATAAATCCTAGCTGGTGGCAATGCCTCCTAGGAGCATTCAGATTAATCGGGGCTGCCTTTCAATCTTATTTTTTGTGGTGGTTTTACACCATATTTATTTTGATGTCCTCGAAAGAAGTATGTGTATAAAATATACACATACATATATGTATATCTATCTATCTATGTAAGTATATATGTATTTTTAAAATATAATACCCAGGGCACACATGCATCTCATACTACTTCATAATCAATTCATGGAGATTGGTCAGAATGTCGAGGTAGGTCACGTAATTAAGCTTTTTAACCCAGAGCAGAGGTGAGCTGCTCCAAGTTAGATCTTAATGAGTTTACTGTGGTGGATATAATGGTGTAACATGATGAGGGTCAGACATCTAGGGTAATATCTCATAGACTAAGAATACTTTCTCCCTCCAACAGATGATTTCATTAATATAGAAAGCTTCTGATAAGGATTTCCTTTACCAAGGTAAAATGGGCGCCTCAGTCTAATCTCTAATCTTAGGGAATTTCCAGGAGGCGTTAAGATGTAAGTGACTTGTTCAGAGTCACCTAGGGTGAATCCGAACTTAAAACTTGACCTTCTTGATTCTAAAGCTATCATTTCTGCCGCACTATGTCTAAAGAACACATCATCAGCCATTATTGATGTTTTCAAGCAGTTTTCTCAGTTTTCAAGCAATTTGTCTTGTCACATATCTCTCTGAAGGGTAAACACCTCATTGGCTGACACAGTTAGGCTATACAGTCTCTGATTAATAGAAAAAAAAATTATGCTTCCATCATTATAGGTGTTTCTATCCTGATTTAGATTACAGTGCCTCAGTGGTTAGTAGGTTGAAACATTCATTGCTTGGTAGTCAACCTTATGATAATCAGCTTCTCTCAGTTTAGCTAAGTTGGTCCTTGGGCCATTCCAGTATCAGGCCTATACTTTCCTACAAGTTTTCCAAGTAGGCTGAACCTTCCACAGCTTGTGTTTCCCTGGAAAAGCCTTTGGGATCCCAGGATCATCTCTATACCACAACTTCCGACATCTACATAATTTAAGAATATGGGTGAATGGATGTATTATTGACTCACATCGTGGTTTGGGGTCTTTGACTATTTAGTTTGTTCACAACGGTATAGTGTGGAATGAATGAAGAGGGCCTAGAGTCTAATCCCGCCTTGGCCACTTACCTCCTGTGTGATCTCAGGCAAATCCTTTAACCTCTGTGAGCCTCAGCCTCTTCATTTTTGAAAGGGAAGATTTAGATCAAATAATCTTTATAGTCCCTTCCAGTTCAGGATTTATGATCCTATGATTCAGTGACCTACTATAAACAATGAATCAACCAAATAAATGTTTTTTTTAAAACAGTCCTTGAGGGCTAGGTACTAGGGATACAAAAAAAGGGGGGGAAATAAGGGGAAATAAATTCTAATAACTAGAGATCAAGTTAGCTGAAACTCAGGTGTTCAACTGGTTTCATCTTGTATGGAGACATAATTAGCAAACCTGGTACACAGGGAAAATTTGTTGGAGGGGAAGGAAAATAGTCTGCCCTTGTTGGGTGTGGCTGCCCTGAGGGAGAGCAGGCTGATTATCCCCAGAGCTGGGCACACACCTGAGTCCCTGACCTCGAGAAAGAAGTTCAGAGGAGAGGTGGCAGGTTGGGGGTGGGGCACAGCAGAGAAGAAAGGTGGAGACTGGGAGAGGGGAATGATAATAATAATAATAATTCAAATTTATATAGTACTTTGAAGTTTGCAACATGCTTTGGAAACATCTTATTTGATCCTCCCAAATGAGATAAGGGAGATATCCTAGTCTGTTAAATAGGTGCTATTATAATTCCCATTTTGCAGATGGAAGGACTGAAGCTCAGAGATACAACTATGACTTGTCCAAGATCACACGGCTACTAAGTGTCGGGCAAGTTTTGAACTCAGGCCTTTCTGACTGCAGGATTAGCCCAGTTTTCTTCTCTGCTGCATTGGTGATAGGCTACTCAAAGTAGCACCCAGGAACCAATGGAAATTACGATGATTGTGTTGTGGTGGGGAAAGTTAGGGCCTAGACCTGAAAGGGGACCTCTTAGAAGACTGGAGGATTGCCAAAGGGAAGAGTCCTGCCCTTGGGATGCTGGTGCCCTGTGCCCGGTTCCTGATGACTCTTGCCTCATTTCCTAGTCATATGGGCTTGTACCAGTGAAGCTTTCTAGGCTCATCACCAATGCAAAGGACCAACTGCACAAAGGATTAATGGTGAAGCTGCAGGGGCCTAGGCTGGTAAAGAAATACTGCATGTGGTTTTATTTTGCAACTGTCACCTGTGTGGCAAGATTTGAATATGTATACCAATGGGCTTCTAGGCATAAATTTGGATTTTATAAGGTTTTAAAGCCTTGGAATGATCTCTTTGTCTCTATGCAGAATAGGTGAGCAAATACTCATGGCACAAAATCAGGTACCCTGGATGTAATTACTCATGCATGGTGAGTGGCGTAACAATTAGTGCAGCATCCGCCACCTTGTAGAAATGATGAAAATTAACAACTGTAATTCAGGAGTTGTTATCTCTCTCTCTCTCTCTCTCTCTCTCTCTCTCTCTCTCTCTCTCTCTCTCTCTCTCTCTCTCTCTCTCTCTCTTCTCTTTCTCTCTGTTTCTCTCTCTGTCTCTGTTTCTTTCTCTCTCTTTCCTCTCTCTCTGTCTCTGTCTCTCTCTCTCTCTCTCTCTCTCTCTCTCTCTCTCTCTCTCCCTCCCTCCCTTCCTCTCTCCCTCCCTCCCTCCCCCCACCCCCTCTCTCTCTCTCTCTCTCATTCATTTTCTCTTTCTCACTCTATCTTCCCTCTTCCTCTGACTCCACAGACTCCTAGGGGGATCCATAGTGGATAGTGCTCTCAGCTTGGAATAGGAAGTCATCTGATTGAGTTCAAATCCTGCCTCAGACAGTTGCTAAACTGTGTGGCACTAAGCAAGTCACTTGATTCTGTCTGCCTCAGTTTCCTCATCTGTAAAATAAGCTGGGAAGAACATGGCCAACTCCTCCAGTATCTTTGTCTAGAAAACCCCAAATTGGGTCAAGAAGATTCAGATGTAACTGAATAACAACAGAACTGCTGGCTCCAATCTAGTGCTCTTTCCACTGGCACTTAGATAATTGAGCAAATTTATACTGAAAAATGGGTATTGTGCTCTGATCAATCATTCAGTAACTACTTATTAAATGCCTATGAGGAGCGTACAGAGATAATTACTGTGGTTGGATTGAGGATGCAGATAGTAGAGACAGGAAGATCTGAGATCAAGTTTTGCCCATGAAATTTGCCAGTTGTTTTGCTCTGGATGAAACACTCAGCCTCTGCATCCCAGGTAATTTTTCACTGCTAAGTGAGGGACATTGTGTGATCTGATGCTGGTGGAAAGTGTTTTCACACTGGGAATTCCCCGAGCCATTCCCAGATCCTTCCTCTAGCTGGCATTATGCTTTCTTCTATCAGTCCTGTAAATTCTTGTTTTTCAAGTCTAACCTGTTGTTTCTCATTACTTCCTGCCAAGTCAGTTTCTCCTCCCAGAAATCCAAGTGGAGCTTGAAGGCCCCACTGATGACTTTGTAACATTTGCTTCGCATGGGTCCAGAGAAGGTGGCTGTTTTACTGTGTTTTTCTTTGTAGTGGATAGATCAAGTGCTTGAACTGTGACCCACAACAAAGTGCATTTTCAGTGAAAATGACTGAAGAGCCTCTTTACAGTAAGGGAAGCAATATTTACACTGCTCCAATGAACATCTCTTTAGAGATGCTATGCCATAGCATAGCTAGTGATATATACATATAAATTTGTATATATACAGATAGTCTATATATAATATACATATATAAACTTATATTTTGTATTGCTAATTCATATTTATAGTTAGGTACACTTGGTAAAAATGACCCGTATTCCCTACTTTCCCAATCCCAATCCCAGACTTGAATCATGTTGTCCTTTTTTTTTTTGCATTCTTAGTGAGAACTTGACCAAAATTACCCAGCTTTACAGTGGGAGAATTTAGTAACCAAAATCTTCGCATGGTGCTTTGCATTTAGCTATTATGTCCCGGCCACGGGGTCACGGGCAATTAGAGATGACTACCTGACATTCAAGTCTGACTCGCCGAGGCCCATGCAGATTTGTCTTAGGCAAGGTTTGGCTATCTACGGCCTCAGCAAGGAATCTGAGGAGAAGGCCTTCAGCTCTTGGTTCCCGATGTAAGCACCATGACATTGTTAGCATAGTTCCCAGGGGAGGGAGTCCTGATGTCCTTGGCTAAATTTCTGTAGTGTAGTTGAAAACCCAGACACCTGGGAGTCTAAATTATCCCTGTAGGATATTAGTATATTAGCTACCCTATAAAAGTGAAATTTATATGAGGCATCTGTTTACATTGAGCATCCCATAAAAATGTACCAGGGAATGCAAGGAAAAAGGCTTACAAATGAAGGTTTCATAGCCAAGAGCAAAAAACTATGGCGGGTGGCAGGTATGTAAGTTATTTCCATTTTGTTTTTTAAGAAAGGATTTTTTTTTAATTGAGAAAGGACCCTTTTAAACCATCTTCCCCTTTCCCCACCCCCCCCAATGGCAGCTTAGAGTTTATACTCTATTTCCCGGTGTCCTTATGGTAGGGGTTTGAACAGGCTGTTAATTTTGTTTTGTTTTGTTTTGTTTTTAGTGCTTTCAAGGTAGGATGAAGAGCCAGTTATTTCAGTAACAAACAGTTGCTGGGCCATGGAGCATCCAGACAACAAGGAAATGGGATGGAGAAAGACATTTTCATTGGAGAAGATCTCTAGTTCCTGGACAGATCCAATTGGTTTAAACCAAAGAATAGTATAGGGGAATATGTTTACATATGGAGCACATCACAAGTAACAAATGGCATGCGGTTCAATAGATTACAAGCTTCTTGAGGTCAGGAACTGATTCATCTTTGTTTTTTTATCCCCAATATCTGGCAAATCAAAAACACTTAGTATATGCCTTTTGAATTGCTCCAAAATTGTATTTGTAAGTATATGTTGCTTATAAATTTGCTCAAAGAAGTATGCTGTAAATGGTGGTTAGGTTCCCAGGATAATTTGCAGATGTATTTAACTTAAGAGTTGCTAAGATTAAGTATGTTTTTAGTTCCCTTGAATTGATAAATAAGAGGTAGCATGACTTCAGTAAGACCTGGTTTTAAGTTCTGCCTTGGACGCATACCATATATGTGACCCTAGGCAAATCATCTACACTCTTAGTATTTTAGGTATCTCCTTAAGTCTATGTATTGCAGAGAAAGTGCCAATCTGCTTTGGAAAAGAGTGATTCCTTAGCTGGCAGTTGCTTCTGTCAATGAAATTTCAGGTCTAGTCACTATCCCTTGAGTTGGCACTACTCTGTAGAATTGAAGGTGCCTGAAAGATGAACTAGTACAACTGTACTTCCTTCCTTTTTTCCTTCTTTTATCTCTTTCTTTTTTCTTTCATTCCTAGCACAGAATTTGCCACATATGTAGGAAATTAATAAATGCTTGATTTGGATAGATAGATAGATTCAGGCATTTTTCAAGAAATTTAAATCAAAATCCACCTTTCATATTTCCTAGGACTATGGTCCTTGAAAAATATCTTTTTACTTTTTTCCCTCAATTTCTTCATTTGTAAAATGAAGATCATAAAACTTGCCCTAGTTACTTCACAGAATGACTATAAGAAATGAGTTTTGTGAAGCTTAAAGCATTTTAGAAATTTGACTTTTTGGTTGTATCTAATATATTAATGGTTTTTTTAAAAAAATGATTTCATTAGTGTATGTGCTTCTTTATAGATTGCTTCCCTTTTACACTTCTCATTCTATGGGATTCTCATCAATATCTTGTTTATGTCTCTTCAATAAAGCCTGAGCACTACCTTCCCTCAATGTGCCAAGAATCCCCTATGGTTCTCTGGAATCAGAATTCATTGAAAGGACAATGGCCCTAGAGGTTGTCCTGAGTTCAGATCTCAGTTTATTTTGTAGCCTAGAACAAGTCACTTAATTTCTAGGCTATCAGTTCCCTCATCTTTGAAATGAGGACCTTAGACTAGAAAGCATCTGAGGGTCCGTACAACTTTATATCTGTGATTCCATGAATATTTGAATGCAAGAAAGAATCCAAGAAGTGGAAAGTCTGGGTCTCAGTTTCCTTATCCTTGCAATGTGGGAGCATGGACTAGGTGCCATCTGTGGGAATATTTCAGTTCTTGATCCAATTTCTATAATCTCTGAAATGATTGTATCCCTTTGGCTCTATTTGTGTTTTATCTTTATCGTGGAGTTTTTATCTTTATCTCACTGAATGACTAACTGATTTTTTCTTATCCAAACAAACTCTTTATTATTCTTATGTCTTTTATACCATTTCTCATGTACAAATCATCATCAGTAATACATTCAAATCTTTTTATATACTCCAGGTGTCTTTCCATTACTTTTTGCCTCACCTGCTATTTACTTTTTTTTTTTTTTTTTTTGAGAAGAACATGCTCCATCAATTCACAGTCAGGTAGCATCACTGGGAGAATGGTAGGTGTTAAAAGTGGTGGTGATGGGGGTTGTAGTCGCAAGTATTTAGAAGTATTAAAAGGCTGCATAATTTTGAAATAAGATTCAGCCTCGGGTATTTTTATTTGCATTTGTTTTCCCTCTGCAGTTGTTGCCAAAGCAAATTAAACTTATGGACATATTCAATGGTCTCTTTCTTCAATAACCCATCACAATTTGGAAAATTATTATTCTTCATCCACTTTGTTTTTCTAATGTGAATGGCTAGGGTGAACTTGTTTGAGAACTAGGAATTACAACGAGTCCTTTGTTCAGAGGCTTGATTCTATTCCATTCAATTAATTTGTCAAAGTATACAAATACAATTTTTTTAAAGTCCATATTTCCAGGGGCTCTATCATTACTAATTGAAGAACACGGGGCATCTTGTCAAAAAACAAGATCTGGGTATTAACCTGTTTAAATCTTCTTTTGGTTAGAATTAACAACTTCAGGTTCTTTAGCCACTTTTCAGCCTTGATGTTGTCTATGTCTCATACCTGGTTTGGACTTCTTTCTTACCTTCACTTTCTGGAATATCAGGTTTCCTTCAAGGCTCAGTTCAAGTATTTTCTATATGAAATCTTTCCTGATCCCAACAGCTGCTATTGTGCATCCTCCCAATTGCCTCCCACTAGAACTTTTTTGAGGCTTTTTTGTTTTTGCACAGCTAACACTTAGCAAATGTCTGCCATATAGTAGGTGCTTAATAAATACTGATGGATAGATTGGTATTGAGGCCCAATCATCTTAGTTGCCCTCTTTATATATACTATAGGTTATCAATGAACTATGTGAAAAATGATACCCAGAACTAAACAAATCTTCTGAATGTGATCTATAACTCTCACTTCAAAAGTCCTCTCTTATATATCTTTTTTGATTTTGTAGCCAGAAAATACATTTATTTTTGACATAACACCATTGATTAATAAAAATTGTGGGTCATAGTAATTAGTAAATATGTCCTGTTGGCATCAATTGCCTACATTTCCTTAGCCTGGGCCCTAACCAGTATATCACCTGCACCTTAATCTAATAGATTGAAATCTACACATCTTTTTTCAAATGAACTGTTATTTTATCATGTCTCTGTTTTCAACTTTTGAAACTTATTTTTTGAGCCCAATGTCAAGACTTTGTGTTTATCCCTATTAAATTTCAACTTATTGGGGAAGAGAGGAAAATGACAAGGCAAATTTTAAAATCCTTGAAAAAGGAGAGAGAATGACTCACAGTGTCCTACAGTGTATTCCAATTATCCTACTTTGGATAAGAGGGAATCCTTGGTCGAGTGGCCTTTAAAAAAGTAGAAAAGTTGCTGAGGGAAGGAGGCAAGGGGACACTCTGGAATTGTCAATGGGGAGGAATCTAACTCTCTTTAAGGCCAGTATAACAAGTGTGAGGGAAAGTGTAGCCTGTGTTGGAGAGGAAAATTAGGAAGAGAGAGTCATCAGAGGGGCAGTAGGTCCCAGCAATGGACAATAGATGGAAGGAGTGGGAAAAAGTTTCAAGATAAAGGGGAGTTTATTCATTATAGAAAGACAATTTCAGGGGACATCATGGAAAAGATGGGGCAAAAAATATAGTAGAAGTGATATAGTAGAAGTGAATGGAGATGAAAGAAGGGGAGAAAGGATCTGAGAGACTTTTTTTTTCTCTTTAATCAACCATAATTTATAAGTACAGAGTTAGGGAGAGCAATGAAAGAAGCCATAAAGCTTGTTGTCATTTGTCCTTCATTCTCATCAGAGAGTTGATGCAATGTCATGCAAGAAAAGTAGATTTAAGTGAGGGAAAGCTGTATAAATTGTACGCAGAGCCATCTGAGTCAAGTGGCAAGATTTAGATCAGGAGATGGCCCTGGATGCAGTGGGAGATGGACTGAGGCAAAAAAGTGTCAGATGAGTAGAGGAAACTAATTACAGAGGTTCCTGCTCCAAGCCTGGGTCTGCTGCTTTATCTGGCCTGATGTAGAAGGGAGAAGCAGAGTGCTGCTTTCATCCCCTTCCTTTGACAAAGCCTGCCATTTGTATATGCAGACATCCCCAGATTGTTCCTTGTAAATGGGAAATCCCACTACTGAAGCATTTCTTGAGAACAAAAAGCCTGGTATGGACAGGAATAGATTTCTGAGGGAAAATGTATGCTATTTTTCTCTAGTGTCTTTACAAGAAACAGAAATACCCTTCTCACATAGAGATTTAGGCTCAATACTGCCTATTGGCAGGGGAATGAACTAAATGACCTTGCAGGGCCTTTGCACATTATGACTCAATGAAATCTGTTTGGGGGAGCCAACTTTTGAGTGTGAGAAAAAACAAACAGAACTGTCCCACTCTGAATAATTTTAATGAGCCACATGGGAAGAGAGGGCCTCTGGCTTGGAGCACCTGCATGGGTTTCATAAAGAGTAAAGCAGAAACAATAATTGCAAAGTATTTTCAAAGGAAAGAACCAAAAATACCAGTAAAGCTGTTAAAGTGGTTCAACTGTATCGAGTGTTATAAGCTAATTTGGAGGAAGTTCCATTTTACTCAACATTCATTGAGCACCTACTATGTGCTGTGCTAGGAAGTTAGGAAGATTAAAACAAAACAAAATAGTGACAATTCCTGCCCTCAAAGAGCTTGACATTTGTGAGGAAAGTTAACTAGAACCTTTCTCCATTTCCTTCTATTTCTAAAATGGGAATAGGTGGGAGGTTGGGATGGGGGGGGGAGAAAAAAACAACAACCCTCATTTAGACTTCAGAGATCAGAGTGTGTGCATCTAGCTCATCTTCACCTTGTGGTTTTGCTTTTTCTCTCTCTGTGGGATGCTCAGCTGTAAGTGACATTGCGATGGCTCTGTTTCCAAAGCCTCACCTGCTCTGTCATCTCCAAATTTATGCTGCACTTCTTTCGTATCGGCCCTAACGATCTGCTGCTGTCTCCAGCCTTTGCACCCGCTTTGCTCACTTCCTGACACTTTACACAATAAAGCTCTTTTTCATTCTGAAACCAGGCTTTAACCCTCTCAATGGCTGCCCGTAATTGAAAACCAATAATTCCCCGAGCCACGTAACTTCAAGGAATTTTATTAACTTGGCAGCAGTGCACTTGAATGAGATCATAAGACTTGGGTTTTGTTCTTGGGGATCAGAAACCAAAAGAAAGTTGCCTTCCACATTTCTGTCTAAGAAGCTGACACAAAAATAGCATCTGCCACCATCTTGGCCAACTCCTGATCTCTCCAGAGATCTTCGGCAATCACAGCTTTCGGTTCATTTCCTGGCAATGAACTCGATAACAGAAAATTAGCCCACTTCGATTACTTCTCTTCGAAATCTTGAGAAAGAGCTCGCTCCTTAGCCAGATAGAGCAGTTTTGATTTTCAGGATTTTTGTCGATGGAATTCTTATTTAAATGCAGCCTGTTTTTAGAGGCACCATTTAACTGGTTTTTAACTGGGCTTAGACCACCAAATGTGGACTGATTGGGACTCAAGGAAATGTAGACACAGGAGGATGGTTAAGTGTGTGTGTGTGTGTGTGTGTGTGTGTGTGTATGTGTGACATATCTTACACTACGAATGATATTTATTTATCATAAGCATGATTTTTAAAACCATGACTCTTACTATTGTCTCTTTCAAATAGATAGCTAGGAATAGTCTAGGTCCCTCTCCCCTTTATACTTCAAGTACAAGATAATTGATATTTACATAGCCTTTCAAAATGAACATACATTTTTTCTCATTTGATTCTCACAAAAATCCTGCAAGGTTAGTGTAATTGGTTCTATGATCTTATTTCATAGATGAGGAAAATAAGGCAGAAATCAAATGACTCCCAAAGTTGTTCAAATAGGAAATGTTAGAGGGTAAATTCAAACTTGGGCCTTTTCTGGTGGGCAACTCCTGATTGCTCCAGAGATCTTTGACAATCACAGCTTTCGGTTCATTTCCTGGCAATGAACTCAATAACAGAAAATTAGCTCACTTCGATTACTTCTCTTCGAAATCTTGAGAAAGAGCTCCTTAGCCAGATACAACAGTTTTGATTTTCTGGATTTTTGTCGATGGAATTCTTTAATTTAAATGCAGTCTGTCTTTAGAGGCATCATTTAACTGGTTTTTAAGTGGGCTTAGACCACCAAATGTGGACTGATTTGGACTCAAGGAAATGTAGACACAGGAGGATTGTTAAGAATGTGTGTGTAGCATATCTTACACTACAAATATTTGCTTGCCATAAACATGATTTTTTTTTCATAAACATGATTTTTAAAGCCATGACCATTTCTATTCTCTATTTCAAATAGGCAGCAAAGAATATTGTAGATCCCTCCCCTCTTATACTTCAAGTAGAAATAAGCGTTGAGATGATTGACATTTATATAAGCTTTTAAAATTTTTCAGATGCCTTTACATATTTTTTTTTCCTAATTTGACTCTCACAAGAATCCTGTAAGGTAAGTGTAATTGGTTCTATGATCTCATTTCACAGATGAGGAAATCAAGGCAGAAATCTTGGGACTCCAGAAGTTGTGCAAATAGGAAATGCTGGAGGGTAAATTCAAACTTGGGGCTCTTCTGAATCCAGTTCCAGTATTCTCTCCAGTACTCTATTCTGCCTCTTTGAGATCAAATTATAGTGGGCTTCTTTATGATTCTCCCATTATCTTTTCTTTGCATTGTTTAATGTACATACCTATTTCCACGTTGAACCTTTTATTAGAGGTGATCTCCTTGAGAGGAAAACTGTTTTTGCCTTTCTTTTTACTCCCAGCATTCAGCACAGTGCTTGACAAATAGAAAGTACTTCATAAATGCTTGCTGACTTTTAAACATTATTCCAACACGACAATAGAATTGTGATCTCATTAATGTGAGTATTTCCTCAAATGGGATAGATTTTAGCTCATTCTTGCCTCTACAACTTGTAAAACTTTTCTCCCTGTCCTCCAGTTATTTGCCACAAGGGGTAATTTGTAAGATGTATAGCCTGCTCATTCCCACCATCTAACTCAACAGTTTCTTTTGGGTGTTCCTTAACATCCATATTAAGGACCACTATGTATTTTTTGCTTTCATCCTCAATCCATTTCTGAGGGCCCTTCTAAGGAGGAGGGGAATTAATTAACGATGGAATAATAGAAAAAATATTACTTATAGAATCACAGGGTATCAGAACAGGTAAGGGCATTATATAATATCGAGTCTAACCCTCATTGGGCAGAAGAGGAAACTTAGGATCACAGAAGGGAGATGACTTGACCAAGATCACACAACTAATAAGATACTGAGATGGGACTTGAAGCCTGATTCACTGAATCTTGACCTCCCAAGTTCAATGCTCTTGCCTCATTGCCTCTGTTCCTCTCAGATAATATAAATATATGTTGAGGGATATCCAGGAGGAAATGTTTTAACTAAAAATATAACAACAACAAGCATTTATATTATACTTTAAATTTTAGAAAGGGTTATACTTAATGAATGACCTCATTTGATCCTTACAACAATCCTGTGGAATAGATCCCGTTATTCTTATTTTACAAGCAAGAAAAATGAGGTTAAAATGATTTTTACAGCATCGGACATCTGATAAATATGTGAGACAGAATTTGAACTAAGGTGTTCTTGATTCTAGATCTAGAGCTTTATCTACTTTATCACTTAAAATGATTCTAATGCTGACAGTTCTAGGTCTCATGCTGGTTCCTGAAGAAGATCAATAGAGGGAGAGAGTGTGAGTGGAAAACTCATGGCATCCCTCAAATGATGCTATTCAGGAAACTTTCTATTTATTCCCTCTAAAAAAAAGTAAAAGCTAAGCAAGACTGATTCGCTAAGGAGTCCCATCAGCATCAGCTTCCCCATCATTGCAAAAGTCATTTCTGATCATCTAGAAGAGTGTTCAGCTTAGTATTGCTGCCATTAAAAAGAATCAGAGGAAGATGTGAAATTAAAAGCAATGTCACAGAGGCAGGAACTCTGACATTACTGAAAACGTGTCTGAGGAAGATAGCGAAGGGATTTAGGAATGGGAGAACATGTCTCTATGACCACATTATTTTTGAAAAGTCTTTATGAAAATCCCAGAGATGAAGTTGAGTTATACATAATTATTTGTAATTCATTTTAATTTAACCAATTTATTTGGCCATGTAATGTAGCCTGCATAGCTTAGGCAAGCAGATAGATGTATTTTTTTTAAAAGATGTTTTTGTTGAAAGACATACAATGTCTATCAAATAATGGGTCATAAAATTGATATAACATTCTGGTGACCCAACAAATAGATGCATTTGTTTAGCCCATTGATATAATTAGTGTAATCCTTATACCAACTGTTAAAACTTGATCTAGGGCAAGCAGATACATAAATACATAGGAACAGAGAGAGGATAGATGATAGATAGATAGATAAATAGATAGATAGATAGATATGCATATAGCCATCTCTAGGGTGTGAGAAGAAAAAAAGAAATTTAGTTAATTTTATTATATATTTAGTTGTATATAATAAATTTGCAGTTCCATGTGCAATCATCTTTTGAAAATTTTAATGTTATAGAAATGCTTGCCTTATTTAATAAATTAAAAAAAAAAACTTGATCTTGAGTAAAGACCAGGGTTTTGGGTCCTTATTTAATTAATACTGTTATCACAAAAAACCCCACAGATACTCTGGATGTTCTTGTGAGCTTTAACGGGGGCTCAGATGAACCATCAAAAGTGGCTATTTGAAGCATCATCCTACTATACTAGTTGGATCATAATAAGTGCTAGCTGATCTGATTGCTAAAATTTTCTGAGAAATTGGCTTATTTGCTGTCCCAGGACAAATAGAGATCTCTAACAAATCCCTGCTCTTCTAGAAGCACAGAAATAATAGCATTGTCTGGAGCTACTTGTGTGGGCCCCAAGTTGTGGAGGTGGGGTGTGTGTGTGGAGGACTGGGAGCATAGCATAAGCTGAGAGGTGCTTTCCTCCAGATCTCTGATTCTTAGAAACTATAGCTTTCTTTCAGATTCGGCTCAGGTGCTACCTCCTACAGGAAGCCTTTTTTCATCCTCTCCATTCGTATTCTTTTTTTTTTTCCCCTAAGAATCTTGCCAACATTTCTCTGCTTCCATGCTCTATCTACACCCCTGTTCTTATTGACTTTGGTGCCTTAGGAGAATATAAACTCCTTGAGAGTAGGGACTAGTTATTGTGGTCAATTTGTCTCTATATATTCTCTGTCTTTAGCATAATACCTTTCATTCAGCAGATGCTTGGGAAATACTCCTATCATATTAGATACTACCTAACATCTCCAGAAGAATATTGAAAGTCCAGGGTCATTAAAAACAAAATAAAACAAAAAACCCCTGCAACTTCCCCAAAGGCAATAGGGACATCACCTTCTCCACTGTGATTTCAGTCATAGAATCAATTAATGTGTATTAAGCACCAACCATTTGCCAAATTGTTATTGTTGCTAAGTCACTTCGGTCATAAATGATTTTCTGGACTCATTTGGGTTTTCTTGGCAATGATATTGAGGTGATGCCATTTCCTTCTCCAGCTCATTTTACAGATGAGGAAACTGAGGCAGAGTGACTTGCCCAGCATCACATGGTTTATAAGTGTCTGAGCTCAAATTTGAACTCATAAAAAATGAGGTGTTTTCCTGATTCCAGCTCTCTCTCCACTGCACCATTTAGCTACCTACTATGTGGCAGGTCCCGTGATGATGAATGAATGCTGGGGAGGAACTAATTAAGGAGACTAAGACAGAGATCTTGGCTGAAACTTAAAAGAAGTCAGGGGATCAGAGAGATAGAGATAGAGTTTGTGTGTGTGTGTCTGTGTGTTTATGTATGAATTCCAGGCCTAGGGAGGCAGCTTGAGAAATGTTCAGTGGGGAAATGGAGTGTCTTGTAATAGTAACAACATGGAGGATGTTTCATGGTCTGAATGGCGGACATTCTCCATCCACTTTTCCTTTTCCTGTGTAGACAGTAGAATATAAATTTGAAAAATTACTATTTGCAAAGTACTGTGCTGAGCATTGCAAACTCAAATTTCTAAAACAAACCAAAGCAAAAACCTTTCCCTCAAGAAACTTATAGTCTTTTTTGAATTGGTACCTATGAGGAAAAAAATTTGAATACTGCCCTCTTATATACCCATTTATACATCATATTTGCAAGTAGCTATATCAGAAAACCATAAAAACCACAAGATAGAAACTTTTAAAAATGAGATAAAGAAAATTTAGGTAATATTAAAATATTCTGTTCAATTTACTAATCACAAAGTATTTTTCCTCTTAACAGAAAACATTATTAAGAATGTTTTTAGTCAGAGCAATGATTGAATATGCTTCATCATTTTTGAAAAACAAAAAGCCTGACTATGTCCTGGGGGATAGGGTGGACCCATAAATAATAATTGCTTGTAATTAATTCTTCAGTTAATTTGGTCAATGCCGTTAGTCAAGCAAGTGAATTTCTTTTTTTTAGATACTTAGAAAATTGAAAGATAGACAATATCAAAATCGAATAAATCTCAGCAGTCAGTGAACATAATATTTTTCCAGCAGGAGTCATACTTATTTATTCATAGACATTCACCATAAGCAGTCCCAAAACAAATAAGGGTGGATTATTTTTTATTTCCACTTGACTCAAAGTTTTCCCTGGCCTCCTTCTCTGTTTCTGGCCTTCTTTCACTTCTCACCTCCACAAACTCTAAGATCCAGCTCAGTGACCTAATTGTACTCTCAAAGAATCACATTCTATCATCTATTTTTATGCCTTTGTGAGGCTGTTCACTATGACTAGGATGCTCTGCTTCTTTACTTCTGCCTCTGAGTTTCCTTAGTCTCCTTTAAAGGGCTTAAGTCCCTTTTCTACAGAGTCTTTCCTTTTTCTTCCCACTGCTTATACTTTCACCTTTGAGATGATTTTTATTTACTTTTATTTACTTGGTATTTATCCAAGTTGTTGCCTTTTCTATTAGAATAGAAGCAGCTTGAGGTAAGGACCAGGTTTTCATTTTTGTTTTTGACCTTCTTTGTATCCCAAGTGTATAGCATGTTGCTTGACACATAGTAAGCAACAGTTGAATGACAACTTCTATTTTCTTAATATCGGGTTCTTCTTAATGAATGGCGTCATTGAATTCAATGACACCATTGAATTTCTTTCTATTCATATTTAGATATTTGAATTGTGTCCCTTTATGTGTGGCTAATGGCAAGGAACCCAAATTGACTGGACTGAAGAATACTAGAAGGAGAGATATGTGATAATAAGACTGAAATGATAGGTTCAGATCATATCATAAAAAACTTTGAGTAGTAAATAGTAAAAAATAGTAAATTTTAAACAGTAAATAATAATCGGGAATCACTGGAGCTTATTGGATAGAAGGAATGACATTGTCAAACCTGCATTTCAGAAAAAAAATCACTATTGTACTTGAATGAGAAGGTAGATGGAAGTTGGGGGGATTGAAATGGATCAATAAGAGGGCTATTGAAGTAGTCTAGAGTGAAGAAGAATTGGACCAGAATGATTGGCTGTGTAAGTAGAGAGAAGGGATACAAGAGATGCTGAGATAGAGATTATGACATATGGCAAATGCTTGGATATTTGGTAGGAGTTAAAATGAAGAATTGAGGGTCCCATCGAGTTGATGGATTGGAAACATAATGGGGCACTCAACAGAAATAGGGAAAGTCTGGGAGAGAGATAAGTTTGGAGAATGATCATTTAATTAGGTCTGTGAAGTATAACACAATTCACCCTTCCTTGCTCATCCCGTGTGATTTACCCTGTTCTACCAAAATGAAAAGGGAATGAAATTCTTACATATAATTAGTTTTTTAGAGTTCAACCCTGCAAGGATACCTGCTGCAGGCCGGAAGTGAAGTGGGTAAAAGAAGGTCGATAAACTTGGAGAGGGAGAGTAATTTTTTTTTCCCTAATAGCACCTGCTGCTCTGAAAGCCAGATTAGTTTTAGGTTATAATCATCCCGAGGGACTGATACCTGGTCTGAAAAGAAGAGGTCAGGAATTTGCACAGCAATCACAACTGGGAAATATTGGGTTATAAAGAGAGAATGGTAGGTATGTATTGGAGGCAAACCCCACCACTGGCCATCTAGGGAGGGTAGGACGTATCCTATCTTTCCATCCTCATATTGGATGATTACATACCCTCCGGAGCACGCTACAGCTCCCCACTGTATTAGGTTTACCACTTTGGAAACCACTAATGGTCTAGGAGGTTGTGTTAGTAAAGCCTCAGTAGGGCTTGCACTGGGAATTGTATTTATAGTCGCAGAGATGGATTGTGAATGGATTGGAAACATGTCAATATATGAATGTGAATATAGAGTATTGAGTCAACCCAACCCAGCCCAACCCAAACTAACTAGCCATCAGCTACTGGCAATAGCTACAAAACTCTTAATGCATGAATCATACTCTGAAATATGTGTGGATTGTTATACCCCTCCGAATTTAGAGTCATGGGCCACTAGAAAATTTATGTATTTATCTTCAGTTATTACTTCTGTGATCAAAAAACAAAAGCAGTGACTTTAGTGGTTGCTTACTTTTGTAAATTCTGCCTCATAACTTTTAAAAGAGATTTTTAGACAGAAAAGAAATGACTGCTAGTGTCCTGAGAAGATGCATCCCTCTTTCCACGTTCACCCTATAAGGAGCGGGATGTCTTATTTATGAATTAGAAAAGGAGGAAAAGTAGTTTTCCTTTCTGTTTTTTAGACAGAGGGAAAGAAGGTTCAAAGCAGTATGTTTGACTCTAAGTTGGAGGAGAAGGCAAACAAAATTTTCTCCACTAAACATTTTTGGGAAAACACAAGATTCACAAATGAGTCACCAGTTTTGATAAGATCCATGATCAGTATCACTAATTCTAGTGATTCATCTGAGATGCTTTCCTCTAGCAAATATACTGACATAAAGCCTTTGCCTCTGGAGAAAGGTTACAGCTCACATGTTGATGTTCTCCTGTGCAATGTAAAAGGAATCTAGAAGCAGTCTTTGAAGATGGACTAGTCCAAACATTGGCCAGTGAGAAAATCAAAGCCTGGCAATGTGAAGTGCTCATGTGGCTCACATGGGAGAGCTGAGCCTAGAGCCTATGTCTCCTTCTGATTTCCAATTTAATGGCTCTCTTCACTGCGTCACGTTACCTGACTTTTTTAGCCAGCTTGAGAAATAATTTGTAATTTTTTAAAAAAAATATTTATTTATTTATTATAATTTTTAATTTTTAACTTCCAAAGTCTCCTGAAAGGTCCTTAGTTATCTCTGGGTGAACATCCATAGTTCTCTTGTTTTCCAATTGCTACCTAATTGGGCAAATTAGGGATATGATTAATGTTCTCTGAATATCTCTTCTTGTACAGGGTATCCCAGGGTTAAAGTATTTAAGCTATAAATAACTGAAAACTACACTAAGACTTTAGGGACACTCTTTTTCTTTCTAGAAGTTGAAGTGAATTTAAAGATCATTAGTCTAACTCTGCCTTAGCATAGACCTGAAAAAACAAACAATAAGACAAGGGAAAGGAAGTTACTTATTTAAGGACATTCAACTGGTTAGTGACAGGACTAAATGTGTGACAGGATTAAATGTGGTGATCTCTGATAAATTGGACTTCTACCATGTTGTGAGAATTTTATGGAATAATTTAAAATTTTTTTTTATTTGGCTAATATTTCTTAGTGGAAGAAAAAAGAACCTTACTAGAACCCACAAATGTGATTCCTTATGGACTTGTTAACATGGGATTTGTTAAACCAATTTCAGTGATGTTCTTATTTTTTCAACTAAATAACATGAGCTGAATAATAATTATAATAATAAAGAATGTTATTCCATATTATAAAGATTAGGAGGTAGCTGGGTGGCTTAGTGGATAGAGTGCCAGATGAAGAGTTATCAAGACTCATCATCTGGAGTTCAAATGTGGCCTTCAACACTAACTAGTTATGCAAATCATTTAAATCTCCCTGCCTTAGTTTCTTCATCTGTAAAATGAGCTGAAGAAAGAAATAACAGACCACTCCAGTATTCAGAATGACCAATAAATGTGATCTTGAAGAGTTGGACACAACTGAAAAATGACTGAACAACAACAATCCAAAAATTGTGACATTTAAGTGGTTTTATTCCTTGTTTAATAGCATCTGTATAGATTTTGCAAATTAAATCCTGAGGATTAAATGGAAACAAATAATTGTTAAATATTGGTTTTGATGCTGCTGGGTCGTTTCACTTAAATATCTCTAGGAAGCTGTTAGCTTCCTACAAACTCCTTCCTTTTTCAGTGGAAAAGCACTGAAGCAAGATATAGGAGATTTGAAGTCTAGTCCTAGCTGTGTGATCTTAAAAAAGTCATGTCACTTCTATAATTTGCAGTTTCTTCATGTATAAAGTGAGAGAATGGTACCAGATGTTCTCTACAGTTCTTTCAGCTTTTAAATATCTTAGAATCTGGAATTGTCTGTTCAAACAGTCCTTTCTGTAAATTTTGCAGAAAGGGTGTTCTCAGGGAATTTCAAATTTGCCTGCATCCTTTGAATAAGGACCTGGCCTTCTCCAATTGGCCCCTCCTGCCTCCCAGAGGCTGAAGAAGTAGAGGAGATTGTTTTGCATAAGCTGTCAGGGATCACTCTCCCCCTACTCCTCTTTGTTCCTGCCGAAAAACATGAGGACAGAAAAGAAAAATGGCCATGAAAAGAGGATTTCTTCTGTTCCCCTTTCAACCTCTGGTCTCTGGAATGAAAAAAAAAAGTCCCCTGTAGTATGGTTTAAGCAAGTCTTTCATTTGGCACCTAGATCTCTGTGGATAACTATTTAGTGATCGTGATTGTTATTACTATTATTTTTTCTAAGATGAGATTCATAACTAAGATTTAGTCTTATTGACATGGAAGAAAAAAGTAGATGAAAGATGACTATAGTCCAGAGTATAATATGGAATTAAATGTACATCCTATAACATTTGTCTATCAATATATACAGATATGTCCAAACTTGCCAGATAGTACAGACAGACAATGTTTGGACTTACAATTAAACATGTTGAGCAGGGCAGATCTTTGGGAAATTTCAGAGCTCAGTTAGTGACCTCTCCCTAAAGTAAAGGCTCATCTTTTCAATACCAACATTATATTAGTATTAAATGGTTATGGGTCATGGTCAGCTCTCGTATCCAAAAAATGGAAATGAGTGTCCCACCCGGGGCAATGGAGAGATTCATGTTGAGTGTGAGTAAAACCAATAATGATGTATGAAAATGAACCAAAGTAAAAATGCAGGAAGATGAATGAAAAAAAAGAGGGAAGGAAAAGAGAAGGAAAGAGAGAGATAGAGAGAGAGACAGACAGAGAGACAGAGAGAAACAGAGAGAGAGACAGACAGACAGAGAGACAGAGAGAAACAGAGAGAGAGAGACAGAGACAGAGAGAGAGACAGAGAGACAGAGACAGAGATAAAGAGAGAAACACACAGACAGAGAGATAGAGAGAGAAAGAGAGAAACACACACAGACAGAGAGACAGAGAGGGAGAGACAGAGAGAGAGATGAAGACAGAGAAAGAGACAGAGAGAGAGAGAGAGGAATAACCAGTGGACAACCTATATGCCCTGATGAATGCTTGTCATGTCGAAAGTAAATGATGGCTGAGCTCCCTGAGGTGAAACCATGAAAGGATATGGAAAAAGGTCACTAAGAATGAGTAGACATGAAGGAATTCTCTATAACGATGAGATCACAGATCCATTGAGTATTTGAGTATTATTCATACTCTGTGTGGGCAGCCAGGCAGCACCATTATGCACAGAGTGCTGGATCTGGATTCAGGAAGACATCTTCACGAGTTCAAATCTGACCTCAGACATTTACTAACTAGGTTAACCCTGTTTGCCTCCATTTCTCCATATGTAAAATGATCTAGAGAAGGAAATGGCCAACTGCTCCAGTGTCTTGGGCAAGAAAACCCCAAATGGTGTCAAGAGGAGTTGGACATGCCTGAAATGACTGAACAATAAGTGGTCTACGAAATCACGCTTACTGTCTGTGTGACTTTAATCCACTCACATAAACTCTCTGGGGTCTTCATTTTCTCTTCTGTAAAATGAAGGAGTTGGGCAAGGTGATCTTTAGTGCCTCTTTCACCCTAAATCAGAGCACGTAGCCCAGATATGAGCCACTTATTTCAAAGTTCAGGTAAATGATGGATGAATCACCTATCATAGTTTTGCTCTTCACCCCCTCACCACCATCACCATCTGTGGCCCCAGAATATCTGATTATGACAAGTTTCTTTATCATGGTTGTTCATAAATACCACAAATGATGCCAGACTATTACGAGAAATGGAATCAAGTACAGAAAATGAGCTCTCAATTGCAGGCTGAACCTCATATTTCCTAGCTCTTACCATCATCTCAGGAAGGTGTTTGGGGAGGGGGGATTCTCATATATCGTGGCAAGATAGGAAAACAATCACAAAATCATAGTTGCTCAGTGTGAAACTGCTCATTTCAAGTTCTAGCTATCAGAACTTTAGAAAAAAAAAAGTAAGCACCCAAAGTAGGCTGATAAAGGAAATTCAGGAGGCTTGTGGCGACCTGCTCCCAGATGGAGGCTGCAACCTGTTGTAACTCCTGCACTCAAAATTCTTCCAAGAAGCACCAGGGAAATAAATGTATTAACCCTTAATATGCTGCTCCGGAAGAGTAGTCTTACTTTGTGGATCAGAGCTCAACTTCAAAGGATCAGAGCTCTAGAGCTGAAAAATTCCCAGATTCTCCACTCCACTCCACATTTTACAGATGGAAAAATGGTGGCTCAGTGTCATTAAAATGATTTTTCTAGGATCCTTCAAATATGAGTGTCAGGTACTGTGACTCGAGAGTCATAGATCCAAGTGCATTGTAGAGAGGGGTGCCTATTCAGCATTTGAGTAATTGTTGATCTTAATATTCTTTCCCATTCCTCACTATGACATCCATCATGCTCTGGATAGGGATAGAGACAGGGATCAGATCTTTAATATCATTAGTACAAGAAACTCCCAGGTGAACAAACTATACCAATGCAGCTCAATAGTCCTCTGTAGCTTTTATGAGTCTCATTTTTCTCATCTGTAAAATGGGGATAAAAATAGGACCTCCCTCCCAAGATTATTGTGAGGGTAAATAAAAAGTCCTTTGTAAACATTAGAACACTATATAAATGCTAGCTATTTTATTATTTGTGGGACAGCTAAGTGACATAATGCAGAGAACATGGACTTGGAATTGGAAGATTCCTCTTCATGAATTTAAATCTGACTTCAGATACTTATTAGCTGGGCAACCTTGGGAAATTCAGTTAACTTTGTTTACCTCACTTTCCTCATCTGGAAAATGAGCTGGAGAAAAAAAAATGGCAAACTAGTCTACATTTTTGGCCAAGAAAGCCCCAAATGAACTCACAAAAATTCAGGGATGACTGAAATGACTGAACAAATGCAATAAATATTTGTTGCAAGGTTGAGAGACTTGTGCAGGGTCACAGAGCCAGTATTAGAGACAAAAACTGAATGTAGGACTTCTTAGCTTTGAAGTGAATTCTCTATCCACTATACCACATTGAGCAGGCTAAAAGCATATTCTCTTTTTTCCCTGGAAGGGGCTTCAAATTCTAAGCCAAACATCACATTTTTGGAAATCAAGTCCCAGAAAGGTAAAGGTGCCTGTTAAAGATCATACAGCTAAGTAGTAAGAGAGGTTACCCAGTATGCTTGATTCCTAAATCAAGACTACTTCTACTCTCCTACTGTGCCTCAACCATGGTGAAAAGAGAATTGACTGTAAAGTTAAGATTTGTGTCTAAATCTCAATTCTTCTTATTATTTGTGTGATCTTAAGTATATCATTTTTCTTTCTTGGCTCCATGTACTTTTCATGAAATAAAAGGGTTTCAACTGTTCACTTCTAATGCCCTTTGCAGCTCTAACAATCCATAATTCTGTGTCCTGAGCTTTTCTTCAAGTCTATCCTACTTAAAATGCAGCGATCTCAATGATGCTTTGGCGAATTTCAGCTATGTAGACTGCCACCAATAATCCAAGATCCCCGACTCTTCTTCTCGACTTCTAACACTTCAAAGTTGCGGTACTGTAGGGATGTATTATTCTCATGATTAAGGCAAGAAGGCCTAGAATTGGGAATTCCTGGACCAGTGAAATCATATGCTCTCTCTCTGTTCTGCAACCTGCAATCAGAGAGAGTTACTTCAGAACCAAGAGGTTTAATGCCTTTTTTATAGTCACCTAACCAGTAAATGTCAAACTTGAACTCTGTTCTTCTTGACTTTGAAGCCAATGTTCTAACCACTCTACTGCCCATGACTCTCTACTTTGAATATAATAAATTGAAATTTGGCCAAATCTTCATTGATCTACTTATATATTGAATGACAACACTATTTCTGCTCTTACTAAGTTTACAATTTAGTTGGATAAGGTGCAGTGCAGTTGGACAGAAAATACAAATCTGCAAAAAAGCATAACATAAAGAAGAAGGTGAAGGGGGAGTCGAGAAAAAATGGCATAAGAAATGTGAGTTATAAGAAGCTGTGTTCAATAGCAGAATCAAGACAATTCTCATGAAGCTGGTAATATTCTCAAGAAAACTTTCAAGAATGGGGACTTTTTAAGGAAGTGTAGAATTTCAAAGACCAAGGGCAAGGGCTACCATCCTAGTGAAAGGGACCAAGATGGGCAAAGTGGACAAAAGAATGGAAGTAAGAAAGTGTGAGAGGATGTATAGGAGATGATGAGTAATTCAGTTTGAGAGGAATACAGAATACAGAGATAAAACTGAAAAAAAAGATGGCACCAGATTATGTGGAGTGTTGTGTTTGGTACAAAGTACCAGGCTTTTCTCCAGTTCATTCTGTGAACGAGGTACTATGCTAGGTGTTTGTGATTTCAAGCCAAAGTGGAAAAAGATAATTCCTCCCCTCAAAAAACTGACAGTATGCTGTGGGCCTTGAGGGAAAGAGGCTATATTAACTTAGATAAGTAAAGGCAATATAATTTGAGGGAAGAATGAGCTAATAAACTAATAATCTGAGTAGCATCTGAGATGATCCTTGAAGGAAGTTAAGGACTCTAAAACATAGAGATGAAGCATGTAGGGAATAGTTGTCAAAGATGGAAGGTGGGAGATGGAAGATTGAGTGGGGAAAACCCCCCACAAACTTTAGATAGGCTATTTGGCAAGAATGTAGAGTGTGTAAAGGTGAGTTTAAACTTTATTTAGAAGGTAATAGAGAACTTGCAAAATTTATTGTAGAGGAATAGCATGATCAGAACTATTCATAAGAAGTTAAATCTGGTAATATTATGAAGAATGAATGAGATAGGAAAAGATAAAAACAGGAAGACTTATTGGGAAGTTAATCCAGTAGTATGAGTGGGCAATAATGGTAGTTCCAGTGGTAATAGAGAGGAAGGAATGATGTAGAGATAAAATTCAAAAGACCCGACAACTGAATGGATATGAACTATGAGATAGAGAAAAAAAAAAGTCCCCAGAAAGTGAACACAGAAGCAGTGTGTTACCACAAACAGAAGTGGTCAAGTCAAGATGGTGGAGGGACAGTTTTGGAGGAAATACACAGTCCAGTGGTGGGTACAGAAATGCTGGTATATCACCCAAGTTGATAGTCTTAAAAATAAATGATTATTGAAATTATAGAAATGGATGAGAATGACAATGAAGATAATGGGGAGAAAAAAGAATAGTGCTGACAGTACTCCTCCTTGATCTTGAGATGATCTTGAAAAGGTAAGAAGGCTGGTAAGGAAACAGAGGAGTAGATGGAGAGACCAGAGAATGGGCCATCTCTGAAATCAAGGGAGAGGATCTCTAGGATGAAGGCATGATCAGTGCTGGCAGATGATGCCACAGAGTCAAAGAGAATGGGGAATCAAAAATAGCCTTGAGCTTTTAGGAGGACATAGATAGAATCCACTTTGCAAGGAGTGGAGGAATTGGGTATATTTAATGTTTTCGAGGTCTTAGGAAGTAATGGAGGAGAAGATAAGGTACAAAGGTCAAGGACAGGCTCTTTTAGGTTTGGTGAGACCTGTAAATGTTGGCAGGCAGTTGGGAAATTGAACTTTCTTTCCCTTATTTTTTTATTGCTACAGTCTTAGTTATCTATTTACCTGGCATTTTTTAGTATTTTCTAAAATGAAAGTTTTTTAATGCCTGATAATCTAAACTCTTTACATTATGTATGTGTGTGTGTACAGGTAGCACGCATGTACATACACATATAAGTATGTGTGAAAGCATACATATATACACATACATATATATTGTATGTGCATTTTGTTCATGCACTCATATGTGTGAATTATTAGTATATATAGTGGACATCCATATGTATACTATATTGTATACACATTATGTATGTAGGGAATCACAAAAATCTTAAAGTTTTATATACTTTAAGATTTAATAATTTATTGTACTAAGACTTTTAGGATATTCTGCCAAGAAGGAATAAGCTCTAATTTGTGTGTATACATACATATACATATATATATACACAACTGTGTGTTTGAATATAAACCATGTTCAAATCATGTGTGTTTATAATATATGTATGTGTGTATATATATGTATATGCATGTTTGTAGATGTGTATGTCTTATGTACATGTATGTATTTCTGGCATCCTATGATCTTACAATTAACTCTTGCTGGTAATGAGAGAATAAAAAAAAAAAAGATTTGACTAATAGGGGCAAGTGAGTTAACAAAAAATAACAAATCACTAAAATGTCCTCTGTAATCAGAATGGTTTGAATCACTTTCATTAAATGACTAACTTTCTCTAAAGAGAACAGATTATACACAGAGAGTAACTGACTCATACAAACTCTTTTTAGCCCCAAGTTGTGAGTGGAAAAAAAGGATGCTTGCAGAGTTCCTTAAATGGTTTGAATGGTGCTCTTGCAACCACGTGCATTCAGGTCACTTAAGCTCTCTGAGCTCTGGACGTACATGAAATAGATGCTTCACAGAGTTTTTGAGAAATTCAAAGAAGTCTCTTTTTTTGTTCAGTGATCTGACTCTTTGTGATCCCATTTAGTTTTAGTCTGTCTGTCCGTTTGTTTGTTTCAGCGAAAAGACTACAGTGGTTTTCTACTTCCTTCTCTAGATTATTTTACGGATGAGGAAACTAAAGCAAATAGGGTGATGTGATTTGTCCAGGGTCACACAGCTAGAAAATGTCTGAGGTCAGATTTGAACTCATCAAAAAGATGAGTCTAGGTCTGGCACTGAATGCACGGTGCACGTAGCAAATCTTAAAGGGCTTTATAAATATTTCTTTTTATTCTATCAGGAGGCCCACTAAAATATTATTAGTTAAAATAGCTTTAAAAAATGAACAGCTCAACATTGAATGCAGGCCCAGAAATCAATAACCTTTGGATTTGTGACTTCTGTGATGGAAGCTTCTGGTTGGCCGCTGGGAATGCCGGGAGCAGATTAATTCCTGTGTAATGATGGCCGCAGTAAATTGTGTTGTTTTTCACTTGTTTGTTTGTTGGGTAACCATTACTTTTAGAACTCTTAAAGTGACACCTGGGAAACCTCCCTTTGCATTCTTTTATTTATTTGGCCATAAAATAATTCCCAGTTTTCTTAATGTGTGACAGAAACAATTTGAGGTCATGATTTGCTAATGTATTCAGCTTCACTGCCTCCTTTCACAAATAAATTGTATGACTTCTACTAGAGGGTAGAGAAGAGATATTTTTCCCTCCAAATCAGTTTTTGGATTTTCATTCAAGGCAGATAGTCATGCATTCATTCACTCATTCAACAAGCATTTATTTAGCACACAGCATATAAAAAGCATTGTGCTAGACAATAATAAGATGAAAAATTGCACTGTCCTTATCTTCAGAGCCATAACTGAGATGGGAACAAATAAGCATTTTCCCTAGGGTGCTGAAATTTAGCGGACAATGACAGCAGATGATTGATGCAAGTGGATAGAATACTGGATCTATAGTCAAGTAGACCTGAATTCAAATATGACCCTACTTTCTGGCTGTATGATCCTGAGTAAGTCACCTAACCTGCGTTTAGTCCAATTTCATCTTTTCTAAAATGGGAATCTTAATAGCATCCACATTTCAGAATGACAAGAATTAACTAAAATGATATTTCTAAAGAACTTAGAGCAATGTCTGGCACATAGTTAATGTTTAATAATGCTCTTTTCCATCTCTTCCCTCCCCCATTGATTTTTTTAAGAGGAGTAAACAAGGGTTCTTAGTAAAAATAGAAAATTATTTCCTTGCTCTATACCCACGGTGGGTTTATTTCTGGTCTGATCCTGTCTTCATTTCTCTATTTCAAGCAATGTTTTGCGATTCACAGGTTCTCCAACCAAAGTATCCATTTTTTGTATATTCCTTCCAGTTTCTACTATCTTTCTATTCTCCAGATGAATTTGTCTTAACAAGTTTATTTGAGGGTGCAGTTTTTGTGCAGCTGGTTCTTTGCATACAAATTGCAAGTTATGTTTTAGTTTTCTGTTAATGATTCAACCAACAAGTATTTATTAAGCACCTACTATGTTGGAAACACTGTTAAGTGTTGGAGCTTAAAGTTAAAATAAAAATAGTTCCTATCCTTAAGGAGCTAACATATGAAAGAAGGATAAACATGGAAATAAATATATACACACAGGATTTATACGGAGTAGAAAAAGGCAAGTTCAGAGGAGAATACTTGAGAAATTTACAATTTTTTACAGCATACAATGGCAAATACAGAAATATGTATAATAGAAAGTAGAATGCCATATAGGCAAAGGAAAGATCCAGGTAAAAAGCTTTGAAAACAATTGAGGAAGGAGAGAGCACTTTCATCTGGGAAACTAGAAATGGCTTCATGGAGGAGGTGTCTTTAAAAAAATATATAACACCTGGCACACAGTAGGCACTTGATGAATGGGTTATTCATGGTTTTAATGTTTAAAAAGGAGCCTGTGGAGAGTTTAGCCAAAAGAAACATTCCCCAAATATTTGTATTTTATGTAAGAGTTACAGCTAGCATTTACATAATGCTTTAAAGTTTGCAAGATACTTTACATAGATTATTTTATTCAATCTTCATAAGAAGTCTTGGATGTGGGAAGATATAATCCATAATCTAGATCTGCTGACATTTTTCTAACTATTTATGTATATCATGATGCTAGTGATACTATCACTGGGCCTATTCCTTCAGTACTTAATGGACTATGTAAGGAAGGGAAAACAAATGGCCCTTGCAAAGAAGAAATTTGAACGAGCAGCTGAAACTGGCCAAATACGTTCAGAAGACATCCAAGTTAGTAACGATACACTCTTAAATCCAGGAATTTAGGGATTATCTTTCAGAAATTCCAAAGAGGAAAATTAACTTTCTACTCTTCTTATATTATATTCCCCAACACATATTCATCATCCCAGTGACACTGCCCCCCTCCTCCCCTCCCCCCCCCCCTGCCTGTTTCACAAACAGGATGTTCCATCTCTTGGTTCCAGGCATTTTTTAACTGTCCTTCAAAATTGGAATGTTCTCTCTTCTGCTCTTCAGGGTAGTCTTGGGAGAAAAAAATACAGATCTCAACAGGTAGATGCTGGGAGATGCTGAAAAAGCAGACAAGACTGGAGAACAAAAAGCAGTTCAATTTGGTTGGATCACAGAATATCTTGGGAGGATTCTTCTTGTGATAGGAATCAGGTTGGAGATAGATTGTAGAAGGCCTTAAATGCCAGGGGAAGAATCTTGTATTGTATTTCACAAGCAATGGAAGGGAGCACGGAAGCTTTTTGAGTTTCGGATTTGTGAATTAAACAGAATGGTATTTGCCCAGTTAGAGTGCTATCTCAGGGGACCAGATGAGAACTGACGAAGGACTGACATAGGATAATGAGGGTAGAGGGAGAAATAAAAGGACTTTCTACCTGTGGGAGGCAAAGGAAAAGAGGAAAAAAAAGATAACTCCAATATTTCCATTCCAGATGATTCATAGGGTGGTAATACTGTCTCTAGATTCCTTTTAGGTCTCACAACTTATGAATCGATGGACCTCAGATGGTGGGACAGAGGGAAAATGTCTAATGAGACTGTAAAGAAGGGTTAGAATCAGATTGTATAGGGTTTCAGAAACTAATAGAGAAATTTATATTTTGTCTTAGGAGCCATAGGAAACCTTGGAGTTTGATTGAGTGGGAGCATCACATGATCCTTAGGTTTAAAGACAATTAATAAATCAACCCTAACCCTAAATTAAGTGCTAGTAGTGCCTGGAATGTTGCAATAATCCATATGAGCATAATGAGAACTTTACCTAAACTTTTTATGAACTTTTTAAAAAGCTCTTACTGTCTGCTAAGCATTGTGTCAAGAATAAAAACACAAAATGGAATCAGTCCCTGAAGCGAAAGAGCTTATATTTCACCGAGAGAGACAATACATATATTTTTGTACACACAAATGCAAAACACGTATTATATAGAAATGCAGACATACATGCACCCATGTACATACTTATATGTGAGGTGGCTGGGTAGTAAAATGGCCTAGAGCACTGGAATTGCAGTCAGAAAGGCCCAAATTTAGATCTAATCTCAGGAATATATTAGCTACTTAGCACTGGTAAGTCACTTAATTGTGACTCAGTTTCTTCAATTGTAAAATGAGGATAACTCTCAGGATTGTTGTGGGGTTAAAGTGAGAGGCACTTAGGACAGTACCTGACACACAGTGGGTGCTAAATAATGTTTTTATCATCATCATGGTTTGTTAGAAATTAAAAAAAAATGAATACAAATTATTTTTGTGAATGATTTCACTTGGAGTTGGGAGGATTAAGGAGGTTTTGCTTAGATGAGCCTTCAACTTCTCAGACAATGGGGATGTGTGACTGGGGAGGGTTTGGGGACCTCAAATTGCTTCATATAGGCAAGCTTTTCCTTCCCTCTGCTCAAGTTCATTCCCTTGGGAGCTTCCTCTTGCCATACCTGATAGGAAAAATGGGCTAATTGTGAGTTTCAGACACTGGAAGCTTGGATTTGTATATGACATATAAAAGAATTGGGCTCTGGTTTTTCAGTGTTTATTATTGATTAATAATAATGCTGATAATATCATTAAGCTGATATTGTGGCATATTGGGAAAAAAAATCTGAGTTCAAGTTTTGCCCTTGATATATACAATCTGTGTCATCATGAACAATTCAGTTAATCTCTCAGTGCTGGAAGAAACTCTCTAAAGTCTAGAAATTATAAATGAGTTACTGATTTGCCTTCTTTGACAGGATTTCCAAGAGCTACCACACCAATGAAATCATAGCCTCCATTCTTTCCTCTGTATTTGTGTGCATATTAATAATCGTTTATATAGAGTTGTAAGGTTTCCAAAGCAATTTACTACCATTATATTACCTGTTCCCCATGTTCAGATAAGTTCCTCTGGTTTCATATTCTTGCCTACTTCATGGTCATGACTCTATTCCCCTTAAGGCAACATTTTCCCAAATCTATTGACCAAGGTTATTGGAGAAACCTCTTCTGAAAAGTCTCTGTGGGGAATAAGAGTTATCTGATCTTTATTAGCACAGGGAATGGGAAGAGTCTTGTATTTCATGTGCTAAAATGGATCTTACATGCTCTAAAACGGTTTTCTTTTTATTTGAAGGGAGATTTGCATAGTTCCTAAATTATGGCCTCTAATCTTTCCAGTTGATTCCACAGGAGAACTATCACATGACCTTTAAGGTGGATGGAATTACCCATTTTTATATCCTCATCTTGTGGTGGCTCCAGACACTTCAGATAAATGTTCCTGTTACGTGGAGCAGCCATCTGACACAGTCCCCTTCTCTCCCTCCTTCCCCCATTCCATCTCTTACCCCCATTCTGTCAACCACAGCTGTCTTCAAGATTATTTATGTGACACATTTTAGATCTGACTTCTGGAGTGTCCCCTTTGTGGAGGCAAACGTGCCCAGTGACCCCTTTATCTGATTTTTGTTCATTTCTTTTCATTCAGTCAGTCAATAAGCATTTTTTAAAAAGCACCTACTATGTGTAAATCACTGGTTGTCCTACATTCAACATCTCTCTCCCCTCATATGCCTAGGTTTTAATGAAGCTCTCTGATCTAGTTAGACCCACACTAACCTTTCTTAATAATTTAGTTTAATAAGGATTTAGCTAAAACTTACTATGCCAGTCACTATACTTGGCACTGAGGCAACAAACAGAAAGAAATGAAAGATTACCTCCTCTCAAGAGCTTGCATTCTCCCATAATTTGGGGGAGGGCCAAAAAAAGTTTTTGTAGGAGCTGATGCTTAAGCTAAGTAATAAAGGGAGTTATAGAGTCTAATAGTTTTGTGAGACAGAAGAAATATTCTAGGCAGTGGGGTGGGGGATGGCCTGCGCAAAGCGGGGAAAAGATTTCCATTGATTTTACCCCATCCAGCAAGTTCTCTGAACTTTTAAAGTATGCAGTAGCTAAAAACATATAATTTCACAAAAAATATCCTTTAAGGGACAGCTAGGTAGTACAGTGGATAGAGCATCAACCCTGAAGTCAGGAGGACCTGAGTTCAGATCTAATCTCAGACACTTAACACTTCCTAACCATGAATCCTTGGGCAAATCACTTAATCCCAAATGCCTCCAGAAAAAAAAAAATCCTTTAAGGAGCTTGAATTCCATAGGATCTCACTTTTATTCCTCATTATAATATGACTATGACCTTGCAATCAAAAGCCTGTGGCAATGGAACATAAGCTCTGAGCCTAGCAGGTCAGAAGCACTTTGAGAATGGGCAAGAGGAACATCTGCTATTTGAGGACCAACCTGATTATATTCAGAAACAAGTAGATTTCAGGGTGATGATTTTCTTTCTAATTATTTTTTCCATCACCACCCTTAATGGCAATTTACTAAAACCGATGGGGATGGTGATCTTTGCTAGTGGCAGGAGAACCTAAATGGCAAAATCATAGACCCTTGAAGCAAGTGAGCTGGAGATCCCCCAGATGTGAACGTAGGGTGCAATGAAAAGCATTCTGAATTTGAAGTTAGAGGACCTGGGTTGGAATTCAGTCTCTTTTGCTTGCTACATGTTGGAATTTGGACAAGTCATTTCACTTTTTGGGGACTCAGTTTCTTTATCTGCTAAAGGGGAGAACTGGGCTAGATCAGGGTTTCTTAAAATTTTTCTACTTGCAACTGCTTTTTCACTTAAAAAATTTTTGTGATCCTGAGTATATGATTATACAAAATAGGTACATAAATCAAACATTTACTGAAGATAAATCATTGCAATCAATAGTTTAAAAAGTTTTGGCCTAGATCATGGCACCATCCATTTAGAATTGAAATCAATCAAATCCATGTCCCTTATTTTATAGATGAAGTATAGATAAGTTTAGTGATTTATTCAGGATCACATAACTAATATCTGTGGAAGATTTTGAACCAAAATCAGCCTGACTCTCCATGTACTACAAAATACATCCTTTAAGGTCTCCTGCATCTCAAAATCCATCATCCTATTTTAATTCTTTCCCCCCTGACCTTCTAAGACCCTTTGTGTATTTTTCCAGTCTTTCCAAAACACCTTCCTCCCAATAATTTTCTTTTTAGTTCCAAAAAAACAAACATGTCTCTCAGTATCCAGTTCTGTAAAATGGGGACAATGATGCTTTCATTCCCTGCCTCACAGGATTGAATTGAGGCAAGCATTTTGACAACTCTAAAGCACTATAAGAAAGAAAGTTGTTATTAGCATCCACCCTGTGTCCATTTTTCTTTTGTTACCAAGGGAATAGAAACAAATTACATCTGCAGGAAAAGAAGTATTGAGAAAAAGAAAGGAATTATTATTTTTAACATTTGCTCATCGACTAAAGGCTGGTTGAGTGACGATAAAGAGAACAGAATGGAGTTGTATGTATATGTATATGTGTGTGTATTTAAAGCTTGAACTATTCACTTCAGACAAAGGCTAAAAATAAAATCAATAATAATAATAATAATAATAATAAAAATAACAATAATAATAAACAGCACTCTCTCCTCCACAAGGCCTGAATGGCATTAGTGACCTAAGGCTATTATAGCTTTGACAAGAGCTACCCCCTGATGGGGATATATTCCAGGAAGAATGTATAAAAGCACACCACCCATGAGTGCCCTATGAGTGGGCTGCTCAACAGAACATATCACCCCCCAAATGATTTTTGTTGTTCTTCAGAAGGAGCCGTTGGAGATCTGTCAATGGAATAGCTTTCTGTAGGGGCCCTCAGGATGGGAATGCATCTCTTCAAATGCTTTTACTGTAGAGCAGTCACACATAATGAAGTCAGTAATTTCTCCTGCCTGTAGCCTTGCATTAGCCTGTGATATAGTGCTTTTTAGGCTGATAAAAAAAATAATAAACTACCACAGAACTTTAGAAAAATGGTTACACCTTATTAAATTATTTGAAATCTCCCGAGTTGCATCTCCTTTTATGGCTCTAAATTGACTTACCTGTTAACTTAGAGTGTTCAGATTTCTCTCAAATATTATTTTACTTAAGACAAAGTAGCATCTGGAGAGGCCCAGGAAATGAAGGAGCAGTGGAGAAATTCACCATTTCCTGCCTTAAAAACCTTTCCCACAATTAGTAGTCAGTAATCTCAGAAATATTTGCTGGAGTTGGAGTGAGACTCCCATTCCATTATATCTTTTTCTATCTGACTTTTCTATTTGTTTTTTCTTTCCATTTCAAGCTTTTGAGTACTGGCCTAATAGCTAGAATTTAATCTTTGGGTCTCTATCTTCAGGTACTCTTAATGATTCAATTAATGAACAGCCCATGTGATCCATTGGTATCAAGAAGGTCTGATAACCTCCCTCACTTCCCCCTCTTCCCATATTGAATGGTTACTCTGTGGAGTATTGATAAAGAGACTTAAGTCAATAGAGACATAAGTCAACAGATATTTTTTCAGATGAAGAAATTAAAACTATTTCTAATGATATGAAAAAAATGTTTTAAATCACTATTCATCAGAGAATTGCAAATTGAGACAACTCTGAGATACCACTACACACCTGTCAGATTGGCTAAGATGACAGGAAAAGATAATGATGAATGTTGGAGGGGATGTGGAAAAACTGAGACGCTGATGCATTGTTGGTGGAACTGTGAATGAATCCAACCATTCTGGAGAGCAATTTGGCGCTATGCCCAAAGGGCTATTAAACTGTGCATATATTTTGATCCAGCAGTGTTTCTACTGGGCCTGTATCTCAAAGAGATCTTAAAGGAGGGACAGAGACCCACTTGTGCAAAAATGTTTGGGGCAGCTGTTTTTGTAGTGATAAGAAACTGGAATCTGAGCCATGCCCATCAGTTGGAGAATAGCTCAATAAGTTATGGTATATAAATGTTATGGAATATTATTGTTTGGTAAGAAATGACCAGCAGGATGATTTCAGAGAGGCCTGGAGAGACTTACATGGACTGATGCTGAGTGAAATGGGCAGAACCAGGAGATCATTATATACTTCAACAACAATACTATATGATGATCAATTCTGATGACCTTGGTTCTTTTCAGCAATGGAGTGATTTAGGCCAATTTTAATAGACTTGTGAAGGAGACAGTCATCTGCATCTAGAGAGAGAGCTATGGAGAGTGAATGGGGATCACAACATAGTTTTTTTTTCACATTTTTATCGTTGTTTGCTTGTTTTTTTTCCCCTCATTTTTCCCCCTTTTGATCTGATTTTTCTTGTGCAACATAATAATTGTGGAAATATGTATAAAAGAATTGTACAAGTTTAACCCATATTGAATTATTTGCTGTCATGGGGAGAAAGGTGGGGGAAGGGAAGGAGAAAAAATTAGAAAACAAGATTTTGCAAGGATGAATGTTGAAAACTATCTTTGCATGTATTTTGAAAATTAAAAGCTATTGTTAAAAAAAGGGGGGTGTGACATAAGTGAGACTCATACAGGATGACTAGCAAGTATGGAAGAGAGGATCCACATTGATTGAAACATGGATCTGTTGTTTTATTGGATTATTCTTAATGAAATGTTGGATTGGCTTGATCCTATTCTTGTGAATCCCTTTTGATGGATGACTCTTGGGAACAGGAAAATGGAGTAGAAAAAAATCACAGGAAATATATCTCAAAGGGACAAAGAACTATAAGGTTCTTAAGATTGGAAGGGATCTTGAGCTATCACCTGGTTCCTTTCACTTTCAGGCAGTATAATAACTTGACAAATAAGACTGCTTACTTTTTAAAAGACTTCTGTACGGGCAGTCAAGTGTCACAGTAGATAAAGTGCCAGGTCTGGAGTCAAGGAGACCAAGGAGTCTTACACACTTAATAACTGTGTGATCCTGGACAAGTCATTTAGCTTTTTTCCCTCAGTTTCTTCATCTGTACAATGAACTGGGGAAGGAAACAGTAAACCATGCCAGTATCTTTGTTGAGAAAATCCCAAGTAGGGTCATGAAGAGTTGGCCACAACTGAAACATCATACAATAACAAAAGTTGTTGTTTAAAATATGGGATCTATTGCCATTCAACTCCAGATATTTAACCTCTTAGAGTCTTCCTTAAGAAGAAAAAGAAGAAGAACAACAACAATCAAAAGAGACTTAGTGTTTACTAAGTATGGAAAGTGGAAAAATAAGAAAAAATATTCTATAGTTTGATATTTTGGATTCCAGTTCTATATAACCAAACTTACTTTTGGACAATTGTTATGCCACATATATGAAAAGGATTAAGTTTACTGTTATTATATAACTATTTAAAACAAAAGTAGATTAGAATGGGAGATTCTGAATTATTATTTCCCTTTACTTGACTGATTGCTGACATAGATTCTCCAATTTATAAATGGTTGTGTTCCAAAAGTTCACGTGTAAGTTAGCTGTTTGGAAGTCGGAATGAATTTTTCCAGAAAGGAATAATGCTATCAGTGGTGATTAAATTCCAAGACTAACCCACAAGATTCTATTTGATCCACTTTGTATTTGAAATATGATGCATTTGCAATGGAAAATAGTAGAAAACAAAATTGCTTCTTTAATACAAGTAACTAAACAAGACAGCGGAAAAAACCCAACAACAATCAACAGTAACCAAGCAGTACCGCCCATTACTCTTTCTGGAATGCAAATGTTTAAAATAAAAGCAGACTGAGAGAAGTCTAAACTTGTGTAGAGTCTGGAGGGGACTTCAGGATTCTTTCATGAGCTTTAGAATTTTAGACTTACTAGTTACCTATTCTGTGTAAAGTGTTATGTACTCTTATCCTTCTAAGTCATAGTTGTCATAGTTTTGTGAGTTTTTTTGGTTCATGAATAAAATGAAATATATATTTTTAAAATTTTGAAGTTTTTAAAAAGAGAAAGAAGAGAATTCTTGGAAGAGAGTTAAAGAAGGAAGATAAAGAAGATGCATGTTAAAAAAGAGATTTCCTTGTTAAAATAACTTACCTGTGAAAAAAGAAAAAATAAGGATAAGGGGATAAATATAAGGTAGACATGGTCCCCCATGAAAAAGAGAAGAAAGGAGGTGATGAGAAAGACAATCAGATCAGATAATTTCCCAATCTGCCACTGGATAGAACTGTTAATTTAGAACAGCTTGGTTTCTGTACAGAGGATGTTGAAATTGAGGATTATGAGTGGGGACTAATGGTATAGCTTCTGCATGGATGACACTATGCAAGATGCTCTTTGTATATTCAAGGAATTTGAATTTGACTATATATATAAATGAAAAAATGCCTATGTTTTTTAAAATTAATTTTTCAGTGTCTTCATCTTAACAATGCTTCAGCTTTCTGATGTTCTGCCTGAAGATGAATGTTGATTCAGAAATGATTATTGTGTCAATAACCAGTAATTTCCTGTGTTATCTATTAGGAATAGTTTTTTGCATATTTATAGTGCTTTTCTACTCATTATATTCAACACCTCTCAATTTTTCTTTTCTCAAAGAAAGTATTCAAAATATATAGGTGTGAAACATCTGAATAATAAGGAACCTTTTGACTCTTTCAATCCTTAATCCTGAGATATGGTTTAGCCACAAGGAATGAAATTCTGGATACTTGCCTGGTTCTGTTCAACAATAAGAAGCAGGTAGCAGCAATTGGCAAAGGCAGACTCATTAGTTGAGGGGTGTGGTTGTTTGGATTCAACCAATCAATCTCTTAGTTCAGTCTCCATTCTCTTCCCTTGCTGATGAATTTTAAAGGAATCCATTCAATGGGAGGGAGTATGTACAATGGTACATATTAGATATGTGGTACATTCATGTCATCATAGCATAATAAAATAAGGCACAAAAGCATCTTTAAGTTATACATTTTTTTGCTCATAGTTAAAGAAACCAAAGAGAGAATGTGTGTATGTATGTGTATGTATATATACACACACACACACACAAACACACATGTATCCATAGAAATATGCATAATATACATGTATGTGTATACACACACAAAATGTTCACAGAAGGCTGTGCACTTATTGCGCCTATTAAATCTAACCAGCCCAATTCCAATCTATGGGCATTACCCAGGAGTTTTAGGGATCTAATTCAGGTGACTAAACTCAGACCTCTTCCTCCTGCTGTATCAAGAAGGAAACACTTGACTACAGGGTTATGATTATTTAGGAATCTAGGATTATATTGATATTCCTGATGCTTTCCTGTTCCATCCACATTTTTCTTTTAAACTAGTAAACACAGAGGATATAGGTGCTCATGGATCTTTTGGTCCTTCCCAGGAAACAGTGGGAAAAATTGCCTTGATCCTATATTCCCCTCTCTCTGCCAATAAACACCCCACTAATCCTATTGCCCCTCCCAAAGAGGAGGGGCCACAAAGCAAGGGGAGAAAGTTATTTTCTTTTGCCCCATTACCAACTTTGCCTAGAAGTCATCAAGCATCACCTCCATATATATTGATTATATTTGAATGATATTGTCAAATTCATAGAATCATGCAAAGAACCAAAGAAACTATTAGGCCCAACATTTTCATTTTATAGCTGAGGTCCAGAGAGGTTAACAAATAATCAAAGGTCACACAGATAGGGACAAAAGGGGGGATTCAAACCCACGTTTTCTCTCTGAATCTAAGACTTTCCATCGTACCAAACTTCTTCTGAAGTTCTTTGTCATGGAGGAACCTATCATGCTGAACTTTTTGCCTCATTAAAATGTCCATGCATGGCTATTGGAAAAGCCAGGCTCATAGAATAATGAACTTTTAAAGTTTTTTTGTTTACAACTTTTTGTGTAGGGTAAGAATCTAAGAATATTTGAAATTAATTTGTCCAAGGTCATACTAGCTGGTATGGCTGCAGTCAGGATTTTGTCATAGATTTCCTGCTTCTTGATCTCTTATACCTACTCTATATCCTTTTGCCTCATTGTGTTCCCATTCAACTCACTTCTCTTTTTCCCTGAATGATTTCTGAATTTCATTCAGGTAGCAGGGTTTCCTTTCTGCTCATTATTCTCTGACATCCTTGGATCCATTCTTTCTTGAAGTTCCTATGCTCTATTCCTAATTAGTTATTAAAGAACATGAATATATTTGCATGAAATAATAAAGAACAAAATGAGAATAAAGAGAACATATAAGATCAGGAAATATTGTTTTAAGAACATCTTTGAGTGACGAAGTCATTTTGATTATTATCCATACCCAAATTAACTATAAGGGACCTATGAAGGAAAACTCTATCTGTATCCAGAGAAAGAACTGATAAGTCAAAGTATAGAATTATTTTAAACATGTGTGCAATAGAAACATATATATGTATATATATATATATATATTTTCTCCCCCCCATTCTAGAGATGGCTACCATTAGACAAATACCTATACACATACTTTCATATAAATACATATATTTATATATATACTCAATACGTATGTATATTTACATATAAAAATTTATTATATATTAGTCTATATGTATAGATACACACAGATGTCGTCTAGGATGGGGGAGAGAGGAAAAAGGTTACATAATAGCTTTATTATATACTAAAAAGGAATGCCAAGTTGTTCATCATAGATCTATAGTTCCATCTGCAATCATACCCCCCCTCCCCTATTCTACTGTGTTATGGAAATTTTTGTTTTATTTCTTAATATCAGAATAAAACAAATAAAATCTAAACAAATAAAAACAATTAGCTGTAGGGTTTCACTGGATTTTGAACTGGAAGATGTTTAAAAGAACTGGAGGGACAGAATTTCTTTCCCAATTAGTCACAGGTAACTAGTAATAAATTAGAATTCAAATACAGATTTTTTTTTTCTGGTTCCGAATCCCACACCTTTCCCCCTCCCCTAAGATTGCCTCTTCAGCACAAGGGCCAATAGAATACAATAGGACCTAACCTGATTACACCAAAGAAACAGCAAGAAAGTATAAGAAATCAGAAGCCATGACTCCAGGTGTATGAAAATCAGAAATCAAAGAGTGGGAAGAAATAGCAGCTGAAAAAGGGTGTGGTTTCTTTATGAAAATATAATCTTCATATTATATTATCAGTGTAGATTATCATCTTGCTATAGTAGAAAAGGAAAATAAAAGTGATTGGAAATATTTTGGATTTCTATTTTCTGCCCCTGAACTAGATGCACTTGAAAAGGGTTGTGGAATTATTTCACATAGGATAGCTAGAAAGGACGTTACTGTTATTTCATCCAACCCTTCCTCCCCCACTCCAATTTATAGACTAGAAACAAACCCGGAGACCTGAAGTGATTTGTCTGAGACACACAGCCAGTTTCGAGAAGAGCCAGTGTTCCAACCCCTGTCTTCTGAGCACCCATTCATTGCTCCTTTCACTACACCATATTGCCTCCACAAGAGAATTTCAGCTAAAAAGAGAACAAAAACAATTTCAAGAGAGAGAAAAATAGATCACCAGCTACCTGGAATGAGTAAGCTAGCACATGGGCTCACTGAATTTAGCTCTGAGCTTCCTGGCAGCCGCAGCACATTGGATGGTACAGTTCTCACTATTCAATAATTGGAGTCATACAAGTTCATCTCAAGAGACAAACTTTTTCCTGGCGGGTTCAGTTGCACATGTTCTGTAGACTCTCTCTTCATTATCACTAATAATAGAAGTAGGGTGGGATAGTGGGAAGAACCCTGTACAAGGGGTGGAGATTGAGAGCTCAATTCTGCCAATGGCTTTGGATCTTGGCCAAGCCACTCTGGGCCTTAATTTCCTCAATCTGTAAATGAGAATAGCAATATTTGCACCGCCTACTCCTTCACAGAGTTATACGAAAAGCACTTTATAAATCTTTCTTAAGCATCATATAAATGTGGGTTGTGATTATTGTTAATAATAAATGTTATTTAATTCACTTACAGATATTGATTAAGTATCTAATGTGTGCAAGATGCTATACTACGTACTGTGGATGCAAAGCTATGTAAGGCACCTAGTTTTCAATTAACTTGCATTCTAATGAGCCATAAGGCATGGACACAATTATAACACAAGGAACAATGAACAAGCCTGAAAGTCTAGGGAAAAGCCTCGGTGAAACTCAACAATTAAGAGATCGTTTTCTGCTAGGGGAGGAGGTTCCGGGTCAGGGACTTTTAATGAGAAAGTTGGGTCCTGAAAGAAAGAATCAATTTCCAGCTGGTGAAAGGAAATAAAAACAGAGTATGAAAGGAAGAAAGGAGAGGGGAGAAAAAAGATGGGAATGGAAAGGAAGGGAAAGGGAAAGGAAAGGGAAAAGGAAAGAAAAGGGAAAGTGAAAGGAAAAAAGAGAAGGGGAAAGCAAAAGACAAACAAAAGGGAAAGGGAAAGGAAAAGGAAGGGAAAGAGAAAAGGAAAGGGAAAGAAAAGGGAAAGGGAAAGGAACAAAAGAAAAAAAGGAAAGGGAAAGAAAAGGGAAAGGGAAAGAAAAGGGAAAGAGAAAGGGAAAGGGAAAAGGCCATATTTAAGAGGTAAAGGAAACTAAGGAGACATAGAAATAACCAAAGAAGTAATAGATAAACAGATGGAGGATGGGATGGGACTATGTCACTGACCATGTGTGACTGCATTAGTTTAAGAAACAATTGCAACAATCATACAGTATCTCTTTCAAAATGTCTTGACATTTTTTCCCAGTAGATTTTCCACCCTTTGACAGAGCTCATGAAAACACTTGAGAAAGCCAGAATATGGGTATGTTGCCTGATTTTTGTAAGTTTCTACAACCTCCCTTGGGACCAGAGAATCTTTGAAATTGTATGAATTTGGGACTATGACAAGTCTTAAGGGGTGCCTCAAGTTGTGATAATAGCACAAAAATTATTAAATTCAGATCGAAGGGCTGCAGAAGAACAGAAACAAAGTCACAAGGCTCACTAGAGACCACCTATTCCAACCCATACTGAAATAATAACCCTTTCTTCAACTTCTGAATTAACTCATCCCTACTAATTCTTCTCTAAGCTGGGAGAAACATCTTGTGTTTCCTACTACTTCAACTGAAAAAAAAAATGGCACTGAAATTACTTTTTAAACAAAATTCATCTAAATTGTATGCTTTCCCCATTGTATCCCAAAACAAAATTTTAAAAAGAAACCAAAATTCTTTACAATGAACTTAATTACCCTTCCAGTGAATAATGGTACTGTGATAATGAGGGAGGAATGAAATTGAATTTTTTGTCCAGTATAAAGGCAACCAAAAACATGCTCGAAGTTTTGTAAAACTTTCCTTGAAGTAAAAATTTCAAAAACCGTTAAGTTATAGTAGAATTATATACTAACTTGAAGGATTTTTCTTCCTGAGTTTTCCCAAGCCAGGAAATTGAAAATACAGATGATATATTCTCTTTGTCTCTGTGTCTGTCTCTCTCTCTCTCTCTCTTCTCTCTCTCTCTCTCTCTCTCTCTCTCTCTCTCTCTCTCTCCATAGAAGGACTGAAGTAGATATTGTGGAGCTCTTAAGAGTCTGATCAGAAAATCATCCACTGCATCCTGGGCCATCACCAGTTAGTTTTGACTTTTGTTCTGCCATTGAACTTCTACAACTCTGGAAGAAAGATCGAAGCTGATGACTTTGTACAATTCTGCTTCACCCAAATACAATTCACACACAAATTAAGGTATCACCCTCTGATGTCATTGCTTCCCTTCAAAATGAAGGACAGATGTCATCTATTTATCTATTAATAGTTATTTATATTAGACAAACCTCCATGTTTAGGAATAAATGCTCATCCATATATATATATATATATATATATATATATATATATATATATATATATATATATATATATATATATAATTTCACTGGCAAAAAGAAAAGGAGATTCTATTGAAAGGGAACTGTGTTTTGAAGACACATGCTTAGATACTATACAAATGTGACAGCTCTCCCATGACATCCTTGAATAACCTGTCCAGCTCACCATTTGATTAATAGAAAATGACTTTTGAATAATATTGCTTGATAGATTAGGATTAGATAGGGGTAGAAGCCATTCTTTAGTTCTGTGAAACAAAATCTATCTACAAAACAAAATACCCACTAGCTTTTGCCTCTACAAGGCAAATACTATTATAATGCTAAGCAACTGTATTAAAGCCAAGGGCCTTCTCTAACTCCTTTATATGAGAATTTTATTATATTGGATATTGCTTAATATTGTCTGGCTTTTCTGGGAGTAGAATCACAGAATCCTAAGGCTGAAAGAACTCTTCTGAGATGATTTTATCCAGGCCCTTAAAAACATCATCATTAGCCACAGATGTTTATTAGGCATCTTTTTAGTAGGAGGCACTGCATAAGATTTTGAGAATGTAAGGAGGGAATAGACATAGTTCCTGCCCTCAAGAAATTACAATCTAGATGAAGGAACTGATTATGTCCAGTAATTGATAACATGAACTAAAAGTCAAAGAAATAGTATGGCTTTTGAATGTCACATTTTGGCCTAGGTGGTCAAAGAAGACTTCGTTCATGTATTCATAGTCATTCATTCTATAAATATTTGTTGCTCATAGAATAGGAAGATAACCACAGACTTCTAACATTTTACAATCTACTAGGGAAGATAAAGCATGAATATGGAGAACTTACAAATGAAGACAGTCTTTGCTCACTTCCAGGGAATTGTGGAAAGGAAGTCACACAGGAATTCACGAGAGGAGACACAATTCTCAACTGCTCATGAGCAGAGAAGGCTTCCCAGAAGGTAAGATCTGAGCAGGGAAAGGCAGGTCTCAGGTAAACACAGAGGAAGAAGGAGGAAATTTGAGGTGGGAGGCAAAGAAGATTGGCAGAGGGTGAAGGAGTTTGACTTTGGAAATGTGAATGTTTTAATGAAACCATATTATTTTTTTGAGGATGATCAACATTTAAAATGGGATATAATGATTCTGAAGTAATTTTTTTTTTCTTTTGATGGGAGCATCATTAAGAGCATGGAACTAGAAGGAATCGCAAAGATCATGCAGATCAAATGCTTCATTTTACAGATTAGGAAAGTGAGGCCTAGAAAAATCAAATAATTTGGTCAGATCTAATATAGATGAGAAACCAGATCTCTACATAAAAAAGGTGAACTGGTAGTATGTGCTAGCCACCAAATAGAACAGATATTTAATGGTACATTTCATTCTCCAGGGATCAGAGATCCACCTATTCATTCATTCAATAAATATTTATGGAGCACAGATCATATGGTAGGAACCCATGATATTCAGAGACACTGCTGAATCCCCTTTAAAAATCAAGACAAAAAGGATATTCTTAGAAAAAACTTGAACCATCCATCTGATTTCTTAATCCCCTGATATTTCAAAAGCCCACTCCATGGAAAATTATTACCTAAGCGGTATAGGTGAATTCTTATTGCTCTGCTGGATGACATATTGACTCAATGTTGCTGGGGAAAGAAGAGAGCAGAAGTTATATGAACTAGCAAATTTTATCTTTTGGAACCTTTCACTATGAATCAGTTTATTTGATTATTCATTCATCCATTCATCCATTTATTTATTTACTTATCTATCTATTTACTTATTTATTTGCTCACTTTTTTATTCATTCATTCATTTATCTTTCTATCTCTTTATTTATTTGTTTCTTTGTTCATTCATTTATTTATTTATCAGATTTGATTGTCTACAAGTGTCTTCCTGCATTTCAGTTTTGAATCTGCCACTGGACTGAGCTAGCCTGGGCTCAGAACACGCGGCAAGTAGTTGAGGCAGGGGCTAAAAATCTACCCACTTTTATGTGTATACCGAAACTCCATGTCTCCCCAGGAAATTCCCAGGTTCTGTTTGAATATCCTGATAGGGTGAAAGTTCTTTTTCACATTTTACCTAAATCCATCTTCCTCCAATTCCAGCCTACTTCCTCTAGTCAGGATCTGTTTGTTACTACTTCTCTGGCTAGGACATATATACTTCTACCTGCTTTGTTTTTATAAGGAACTCAAGGGAAATTGTAGAAAATGGGTCATGGACTTTTTTATTTAAGTTCATTAACTTAATTATAACTCCTTGGATGTAAGCATTTGCAGTGTTTTCTGTGGTTTGGGTGTAATTTCCTGCCTAAGGGGGATGTGGAGGCGGTGGGTTGAGGGGGGAGGGGAAGGAGAGGCTGAGGAGTTTGGCATCCAGAATTCTTCAGTCCAGCTGCTTCTGTGTTCAGTGTAAATGACCTCACCCAGCAGAATTCAGTCTGCCCAATGTCTTTATTATGAGAAAACCAAATTAGAAATAGGGGGCAGATTTCACAATTTCTGCCAGGACAGTCAAGCCTGTGACAAATGGACACACTCTAGAATTTACAGTAAGTTGGCTTTTAAGAAAACAGATGAATCCTGATTGAAATATTGTGTTTAAAAGATTGCCCACTTTCAAACCTCGGTGATTTAAAAATGGGCCTGCTCCTTTCCCCTTGTTTGCAGAGCTGGGGGACTATGGGCATGCAAGATTACACTGAATCAGAATTTTTGGATGTGTTGATTAGTTTTGCTGTATGTGTTTTTGTTCTCATTTTTGTTTGTTATAGCTTTCTGGGAAGGTGAGGAGGTAGAGATTCATGGGGGATTTAGGTGATGTGAAAACAGAAGATGTCAGTAGAGATTTATTTTCTTTTAAATGGAGCTTCACCTTAGTTCTCTTGTCAGCAGTTATGGCAATTATCATTTTGGGAGGGGGCTTGGCGAATTTCAACAGTCCCCACTACCCCTGATTGGATAAACAAGGCCTGAAAAATGATAAGAAAGAAAATTTGATGCAGCATATGGGTTCTTAATCTTTTTTGGTCCATGTTCCATTTTGGCAATCTTGTGTAGAACCTATGGACTCCTCAGAATAATGTTTTAAATGCATAAAATAGAATATCTAGGATAACAAAAGAAATCAATTCTATCAAAAAGCCAATTGATTCCATATGAAAAAACCCAAGCAGAAGAGAGAAAAAATAAGCATTTATAAAAATTAGTACGAGTATGATATGAGATAATAGTTTTACAGCATTTGGCACAATGCCTGATATGTAGTAGGCACTTTATAAATACTTATTTCTCCTTTCTTCCAAAAGGGTTTTTCACAAGGAGTCAATTGACTTAAAAATTATTTTGATAACTCTATTTTGATAGAATTAGTTTCCTTTGTTATCCTAGACAATTTTGTAAGGTAGATGCTGTTATTATCCCTCTTTTCCAGTTGAGGAAACACCATTTTATCATTGAATTGAATAGTAGAGTGAAAAACAGATGTTACTCAGATAATCTGAATAACTGTGTTCAAATCTGGTTTCCTATGATCTACAGGTTCTTGACATTTTATCTCCTTATTCTCGTCCTCTGTTTCCTTTATGTGCCTGGCACCTTGCACCTAGTAGACAACTAATAAAGCTTATTTGAAAACATTTCACATTTCTCTTCCTCATGTGTAAAATGAGGGGGCTAGTTTTGTTCTAAAAGTATGATCTCAAATCAATGACAATGATGCTACTAGGATTAACCCACAATCCCTGGGTTAAAACCTTGGGTTGTGAATTCTGATAAACACATCAGATTCCAAGGAATAATTATTCATTTCTGGACAGACCTTCTCTATTTGTATTTATAAAAATACTGGAACTCACAGGCAAACCCACTTTTTGCCACCATGATAGTCTGGGAATCAGGCTGAAAACAGTCTTTGTCAAACTGATCACATTTCCACTGGAGCAACCTGGTATTTGACAGTTCTGTTTCTGATTAAAGATTCAGCCTGAAATAAGTCATAGATGTGACCGGCAATATGTCTTAAAAGCAAACATGCAACAGCTATAAACCTGCATAATAATGGAAAATTGGAAAAAGTATGTTCTAGGCCTAGAAAATGTATTCTGCATGATGATTAAGGGCCCTGAGGTACTATAAAGTGTGCATACAGTACTTTAACAGAAAACTAATACTCTAGATATGATAAATGTCAATGAAGATTTTAATTAAAATAATTTTGTTTTCCTTAGAGTTTGAAGACCTTGTTTGGATGTGGGAGTGGGAGGTAAGAAGATGAGAAGTTGTGCCAATTGGACTTTTTTTTGGAGAAAAGTTGTCCAAATAAGTCAGAGCTCAAAAAAGCCAGCCTAGCTTAAGCAGCAGGACACCCCAGGGGAAGGCAGGGGGATGAATGTCCGGTGCATATCAAACTATGACCACAGCCTCATTTATCACCTCCCCTGGGGATAAGTCCTGCCAGGAGACCTGGGAATCAGACCCTCTCCCATTAGACCATCAGCCTTGCTTTCCACTTGGTCTCCACCATCATTACTGAGAGAAACGATCACCAGCAATCACTGATCAACTGCTGTGGATTGGGTATTTAAGCTCAAGAACTTCAGGAGGGACAGCAGCCACCACGTCCACTGGCTCCCAGCTTCCACAAAGGAAACAACCCCCATGGACATGCATCTGGGCACAGGTGCTGCAGCCACAGCCACTGAAGACCCAGAGAAGAAAGCTCTTGTCACCCAGGTCCTTAGCACTGTCAGAGAGTCCAACGTCAGAGATAGGATTTTATCAGTGAAATGAAATTAAAGGAGAGACACTCTGATCTATATTTCAGCGGCACCCTAATGTCTTTTAGGACTTTTCAGTCAGACTGCTGAAACCTTGTCTATATCTTATCAACTCATTAAATTATGTGTTCCTTGAGGGCAGGGATTTTTCTGTTTGTATTCCTAGAGCTTACCACAATGCTTTGCACAAAAAAGCACTTGATAAAGATTTTTCTCTCTCAAACCTCCTCCCTTCTCTCTGCAATTTTCTCAGTTTGTCTCTGTCTGTCTCTCCCTGTGTCTCTGTCTCTCTGTTATAAGATTGATTCTCTCTCTCTATCTCTGTGTCTCTTTATCTCTGTGCCTTTTTATTTCCCTTTCTCCCTTCCTCCTTCCTTTTCTTTCTCCTCTTTCTTCTCTTTTTTTTCCTCCTTTACTTCCACCTTCTCTTCTTCTCTCCCTCCCTCTATTCCTTCCTTCCCTTTTTCCATATATTCAATATAGTTAACTTCCAGTTTGGAAAGTCCCACTAGTTTTGCCCATTGGCAGCTCTTCAACTTTTGTTATGAGAGTTGCCTGGGGAACTGAGAGGATAAATTACTTGATTGTGGTCTCATAGATAGTTTAGGTCAAAGAAAACTTTTAAAGTCAGGTCTTCTTGACACTAAGGTTAGCCCACTATAATAATAATGACAATAATTGTAGCACATCTAATATGCTCCAGGCACTAAACTAAGTACTTTTCATTACATTTACACATGCTTTCTTATTTGATCCTCACAACAATCCTGAGAGATAAGTGATATTATTATCTATATTTTACAGTTGAAGAAACTGAGGCAACAGCAGTTAAATAACTTGTCTAGATTTATAGCTAGAAAGTATCAGCCATTCAGGGCTTCCTGACTCCAGGATACTATAAAGTCATCTAATCACCTATCCACTTTGCTACACTCCCTCACTACAATCTGTGAGTGGATTACAATTTGTTTAAACATTTTCTTATTGTTGGACATTTAGGCACCTGTCACAACTTTTAAAAATTAATTATAATGAATGATTCTGTGAAATGTAAAAAAAAAAAAAGTCTTTAAAAATATTGCTCTCTGGCTACATACCAGATATGGAATTATCAATGCTGAGTGCCATTTTGATTTCTTTATATGTAGCACATGAGATATGGAGTTATTAGAATCTAAATATGGTAGATCCACTGCCATTATTGATGAATATAGATCACCCTGAATGAAATTCTTTTAGAATATTTCATTTCACATCAGCTGGTTATTCCTTTTTCAGCTTCATCTTTAAATATTCTGAAGATGATACCATTTAATTGCTTTTCATGCCAATCTATCTTCAAGGTTGTTTCCCCATCTACTAAATTTTGTCTAATTTGTGACTCAATGTTGTTCACTAGCTTTCTTTATCCTAAGGTTTTTACTAATGAATGAGTGTTCTACATTAGTGTTGCTACTGATTGCCATGTCTCTCTCATTAGCAAGAAACTCAAACATGATTAGTTAAGCCGGTGTCTGGGTTCTTTGGGCTTCCTTGTTAAGATTATTTTATATTTATTATGATTCACTAAGAAATGGAGAAAATCAGAATGCATGTCTTAACTTTTATCTATTTCTCCCCTTTCCCCTAGTCAACTGTTTGTGTAGAGCTGTTGCCATTGTATAGTAGATTAATTTCATCTATATCCTTCATTTTAATCTATTTATATTTTGCCCCTTGTTCTAGGCATCCATTTAGGGTTATTGTGAGGATCAAGTAAGATAATAATTATAGTGAATTTAGAAGTAGTAAGCACTACATACATGCTAGTTATTATTAATATTACAGCCAGTGAATGAAGTGACTACAAGTAGATAGATGAGTCTGAAACGATTTCCAAATTAGGAGCTGATGTTTTCCTATCTTTTGAGATAGTCAATTTCTTTTTGTCCCCAATATTATCTGGTAATTACTATGTCCACTACCCCCTATCTTGTTGTCGGTGACTAGATTCTTCATTGTTAGCTAGGCTGTTCCTTAAACACTAGGGAGAATCTGTTGCTAGGGAGGTGCTGGAAGTATTTCCAATATAGTCTACAAAAATTAGTTTTCTATTGGCGTGGTCTTCAAAAATTCAGAATAAATATTTGCTCCATGATAAGGCCTTGTAATATAAATTATAGTGAGGAATTTTGAATAGAACTGTTTTAAAATAGTTATATTTGGTTGTTTATCATACTTTATTGATGTTTACTTTTAGAAAATTAATATAAAAGAAATAACTTGTAAATGAAATTAAATTGAGTTCAGAAAGTTTCAAGGGATCTTAGAATCCATCTGATCCACTCTTCCTAATTTCCAGGTGAGGGAACTGAGGCCTAGGGAGATTTGGTGACTTGTTTAATTCACATGAGAGTTCTCTCATTTGAACCCAGGTCTTTAGGCATCAAAGTCTGCTTGCTTTTCATTATATCACATAGTCTGCTCTCTTGGGTGATAGATAGAAACATACTTGAGAATTAACTTTCCCATTTTACAAGAATTCATGAATTCTGAAGATGCAGAAACTAGTCCATGAAACATTTTGTTATTGTTATTGTTTCCTGTAGGACCAGTCAGGATTAATCACCCCCTGTCCTCATCCAATCCTATCCCTTCAGGGAGAGGTTGTTTCCCAATTCATTACTCCTGGGGAGCTAGCACTATCTTTAGCTTATTTATAAAAAGGCCTCTCAAGGTTTATGTTGCATTAGCCATGACCAACTGTTTTGATTCAGGGAAGGAGTCAAAAGCTAGGTAGCAGAACAAAGGTTACCTTTTGATACGCCCTAACAATACTGGGACTGCAGAGTTTTAGAGTGGGCTGACTTTGCATGAATGAGGCAGGTTACATCTGGCATCCTGGTCTGTTGAAAATAAACACTTACTCTCTCTCATAACCCCTTGGGCTACTGGTAACAATAGCAATTTAGATATTTAAAAATCATCCCAATTGTGACAATGATATAGTAGTGTTTAGTTCTGAGAAACGAATTTTCCTAAAATGGAAATCGCCTCAGCCTAGGGGGGGCAAGGAACATGTGTGACTCCCATCTGTTGTCCCAACAGGAAAAATGGGACCAGATTCATAATTCCATTTTGGATACTTGCTATTCACTTAGTGTTAGGGGAGAACTCTTTAACAGAGTCATCTCAGTTAAGTGAGGAGGAAAAGATGATAAGCAAGATGACGGAACAAGGAAAGGTCATTGACAATGGAGTAGAGCCTGAAAAACTCCAAGCTTGGACATTCATATTTTTATTTTGCTTAGGAACAAGTGACTCAAATCTAATTAATTTAGATGATTCCAGCCTCCATTTTAAAAGTGAATTGGTACATCTCTGGTTTAGGGACAATTACTAATTACAAATAAGTGCTTAGAAATGGGGGGAAGAGATGGCACTGTGGTGAGATTATTGTCCAAAAGAAAAGGGTGAAGCGTTTCCTTTCAGAACTTCAAAGATCTGAGATTCTGTTTACATGGGGCACCAACACAATTCATTTCTCTTTGAGATTTTGTGAAGAAAAGTGATGATGGAGCCCCTAAATAAACAGAACCTCAGGTTTTATTATTATTATTATTATTATAGCCTTTTATTGACAAAACATATGAATGGGTAATTTTTTGGCACTGACCCTTGCAAAAACTTCTGTTTCAACTTTTCCCCTCCTTCCTTCCACCCCCTCCCCTAGATGGCAGGTAGTCCCATACATGTCAAATATGTTAAAGTATATGTTAAATCCAATATATGTTTATACAGTTATCTTGCTGCACAAGAAAAATCAGATTTAGAAAGAAGGTAAAAATAACCTGAAAAGAAAAACAAAAATGCAAGCAAACAATAACAGAAAGTGTATAACTGCTATGTTGTGGTTCACACTCATTTCCCCGTAGAACCTCAGATTTTTAAAGACTGAAATGGAACACTCACCACCCACTTCTTTTGGATAATGATCTCATCATTGTGCCATATTTTTTTTCCCTTTCAAAGCATCTATTCATCCCTAAATGATTATAGTTTAGCACCTCTCTATCCATCTTTTATCTCTTATCTTCTCCTCACTGTATGACCGGCCAACCTCCTTTTCTTGGCTACAACTGTCTTATAGTCTGTGACAGAAAAACTTAGCCAACCTAAATAAACTTCTTTACATTAAGCTTTTCTGGTCCTTTGACAATAAAGTTAACAATCCATTCAGAAGGTAGGACCTAATTAGAGCTGGTGTCCCACTTTCAACCCGATGTCACCTCCATGTAGTAGATGAGTAATAATAACAACAGAATAATAAGTTATTATAATAGTGATTACAATAATAATAATAATACTTCAATAGAGCTATGATCTCATTGATGTATCCTCCTTTGATAATATAGATTACCACCTATCTATGTCCTCTCATCCTTTGTGACTCTTTTCTAAACTCTTCCACAAATCTTATGTAGAGATTCACTCAATTTGGTGAGAGCCTTCCTCTAAGTCTTTTACTATAATAATCATGCCAGTGCAGTAGGCTGTTGCCATCTATTATTTCTTATTCTCATTTCATGACCAGCCTTCCTCCATTTTTGATCAAATTTCTCCTTTTGTCTTCTTCTTGTGTAAAATTTATCTTGGTTACATATTGGAGCCTCACTACATCTGCCATATGTCCCACGATTGCTTTTTATGTGACCAGTTAATTTGCATTCTCCAAATATTGTTGTGATTCACAAGCATATAGCAATACTCACAGAATGTTGACAATAAAAATATAGTGTTTCCCTCCCCCCCATGCTGAGAAAAACTTGGGGTATTGAAAGTATTAGATAATTTTTCAAAGCCAAAAAAACCTGCCTTTGTCTTCCTTTTTCAATTAGTTCAGATCAATGTTCATCTAAAGTGTCTGTCCTAGAGATATGTATTGATGGTCCAGATCAATGGTGTTTCTATGGACAAGGGACATACTTAGTTATTTAGACTGTGGCATATCGTATGTTGGTCTTATTCCATAGTCCAGATAGTCGGCTTTCATCCACTTCATTTATCCTTTGTAGATTGTTACTCCAAACTCTTCTGAGTCATTGTGAATGTCGTTTTGGAGACTCTGCAGTGGCCTTGCCCATGATGGTGAGATTCCTGCCTGTTTCAGCTATTGTAACAAGAATTTCAACAGCATCTATCTTTTCAGGATTGTTGTTAAGATCAAATTTCCCCTACTATATAATGAAGGAGATGGAGGAGGTACAGATTACTTATGCTAAGGTAGGTATTTGGACTGTAGACATACACAGAATATCCATCATCAGGCTATGTAGTATAGTGCAGGGATGTCAAACTCTTAATAGAAATGGATCCCTTCAAACCACATATTGACTTAGAAAACTACAAATTAATATTATCTGCATTGTGCTATATTTTTATTTGTTTTGTTAAACATTTCTCAATTACATTTTAACCTGGTTGTGCTGCATTTGCCCTCATGTTGCCCATGGGTTTGGGTTGACACCTTTGATAGTGAATGGAGTCCTGGATTTGGAGTGAATAAGACATAAATTCAAATTCTCCCTCAAACATGAATTAGCTAGGTAGACACAAAGCCCTTGACATCTCTGAGGCTCAGTTTCTTCATCTATAACATGAGGAAAGGAATCCTCAAAGATCCCTTAATTCAAAGGACTGTGTGATATATTCTACTGGGATAACTCTCCAAGTCCTTGCATAAAAATTCCTACTCTCGATGCCTTGTTGAGGTAAACAATGACCCTATGGGCCCAAAAACTATCTCAGCAGACCTCGAGGCCTGATAAGTTCTATCAATATTCATTATACCTAAAATGTAATGAATTTTATATTAAACAGAAATACAACAAAGTCATGCAACTATTTTCTAAAGTCTTTTCACTATAATTCAGAGAACTAGCAAATGAAGGCACTATTGCTACATTAGAGCAAAGGAAACAGCAAATATCCAGTTTTTAGTGTCCTGCTTTTGGGGAGTCAAGGGTAAGTTTATGAATGTCATTTATATGTTCCTTGTATTTCCCATATGCCATTTGCCACCAATTATTTTGTATTGACATCCTTTTTATGAATGTCTTCTCTTCCTACTAAGTTCCCCCCAAGCATTTGTTGACTGACTCTTCATAGAACCATGGGATTTTTGGAGTCAGAAAGCATTCAGCTCACTGTATTTTAGGTCCTGGAGTTGTGATGAGATGAGCTAATTAATTTCCAAATCTATTCCAGCTCTAATAATCTGTAATTCCTCCAATTCCTTCATTGTATAATAGGGGAAACTAGACATAGAATCTTGGTCCACTATATAGCTAACAGTAGAAGGCAACCTGAACCCATTTTCCTATCTTTTCTTTTCTACTAGAACTGGAGTGCTCAATCTGGGTGTAAACTTTCTTTTAAATATTTGATAACTGTATTTCAGGTACAGTTAGGTGGCACAGTGGATAGAACCCCTAGGCTTGGATCAGGAAGACTCATCTTCTTAAGTTCATTTCCTAGCTATGTACCCTGGCCAAGTCACTTAACTCTGTCTCAGTTTCCTTATCCATAAAATGGGCTCGAGAAGGAAATGGCAAACCACTCCAATACTTTTACCAAGAAAATGCCAAATGGGGTTAGAAGAGTTGGACACAACTAAGCAACAATAACAAACTATTTTGGTATAATTGGTTTCCTTGGTAATCCTATGTATTTTATTTTATACATTTAGGAAGGAAAGAAACAAAGATTTAAAAGCTTACTATGAAGAACTTTACAAATATCACAAATAATTTTTTTATGTTAAACGCAAATTATCTCAAATTACAATAACAAACACTAATAAATCTCAATTACTATCTCAGATACAAATATTTTCAAATTATAAATATTCTAATTTGGTCTTTACAACAAGCCAGACAAAGTAGCCACTATTAAAATCCTCATTACAGTAGCTGAAACAGGCAGAAAACAGTTAAATGACTTACCCAGGGCCTCATTGCTAGTGAATATATGAAGCAAAATTTGAACTCAACTTTTAATGATTCCTAGCCCAGTCTTCTCTCTATTGTGTCACCCAGCTCCAATTTAAAAAAAAAATGTTTTGAGAAGGGGACTATTGACTTCATCAGAGTTTCAAAAGGTCTGTGACACACACAAAATTGGTAGTTCCTGCATTAGACCATACTGCTTGATATAACTGTATATAGGGGCAGCGAGGTGGTGCAGTGGATAGAGCACCAGCCCTGAAGTCAAGAGGACCTGAGTTCAAATGTGGTCTCAGACACTTAACACTTCCCAGCTGTGTAACCCTGGGCGAGTCTCTTAATAACTCCAATTGCCTCAGCAAAAACAAAAACAGACAAACAAATAAAACCAACAAAACCAAAAACCAAAAACAGAACAAGCAAACAAAAACAAAACAAAAAACAAAAAAGATCCCTGTATATAGAGAAAGTTCTGACCATGATGTTCTCATCCTCAAGTCTTCTGGGACAATATACAAATGTCTTTCCTGAACATTTAACAACTGCTACAATTTGGCTTCTATCTACCTTTTCAGCAATCCCATATTACTGTCTTGTTCTTAAAAATAGAGCATATTTGTATACAGTTGTTGATGTTGTTCATCCTGAACTCTTGAAGATCTCACAAAGGTGATATCTTGACTTGTATGTGAATTAGATTTGACTTTGACATAGCTATGCAAAGTCTTCAGCCTCAGTCTTGCCTCCAGAATAATAGGGGTCCTTTGACAAGACAAAGCCAAGAAGACTCGCGATGGTCCTGGAGGCAGTAGGAGACTTGACCTTTTAAAACTAAAGAGCTAAGTCTTTTCCAGATTTCAGTTTGTCTGAAGCATTCAATGATTTAAGAGGAGGTTAGGATTGAGGTAAAAGATGGTCTAGTTGTCCTTCACAAGAGAATTAATCTGGGAGGGAACATTGCATACAGTTATTTACATGTCATCTCCCCTATTAGATGATGAATGTCTCAAGGTATTCTACCATTTTTTGTGTCCTGATGCTATGTGGTTACTCAATAAATGTTTATTGACTCACTGACCTTTGTATAATTTGTTTTGTTTATATATTTTACATAATAATAATGAAAACACATGCACAAATCTACATGGGTGTATAGATAAACATGTTATTATTTTCAATTGACTGCCAGTGCCTTGAACACAAGAGGTTCAGATTTTTGTTTTTTTATCTCTAACCCTTAACACAGTGCCTGGTACACAGTAGGTGTTTAATGAATGGTGGATTGTTGATTGATCTTGTCTCCTTCAAAACTGTGACTAATTTCAAAATCACAGGCCACCTTTCTGCTTTCCTCTTTCCCCTTCTCCTCTTTTCTCCCTCCCCTCTAACCCTTCTTGCTCATGCATCTATTTAAAACTAATAACAGCTTGAACAGGAAACATAAAATCACTATGAAATCAAACCAGACCTGTTCCAGGACCTCAGAGAGTGCTCTGCATCCTCAGCTCTGCTGAGCTATTTGCTATGTGCTATAAACATAATGGCCAGCTCAGTCAGAGGCCCAGCTGGAAAGCTCTCGGGACAGATCTGTCCCTGGTTGAAAAACAGAATAGCTTGTAAAAGTTTTATTTTATTTTATTTTATTTTTTTCTTTAATATTTTCTTGCATCCTCAGGCACTCCTTCCCCTCTGCCCTACTTAGCTAGATAGCTGGAGTCTGCTAGGAGCAGTGATAAGGGAATAATGACTTTTTCCATTTATTATTCTTAATGAATAACAAATTATTCTAATAGCATTTGCTATTCACTTTTTTGAGAAATCACTTAAAAAGGACTTTCTCCTTTTGTTTTGTGGATGACATCAGCTTTTTTTTCCACCAAAAGCCAGTGTCCTAAATCATGTCAGGAGAGCTCCCTTTGTCTTTCCTAGGCCCTGCATGCATCTGAATGAAGGCCTTGTGTCATAGTTAGCCTTTCTATAGATTTCTTCCATGTGTCCCTACTTACCTCATTCAGGTAATGACATTCTAACACAACTTGTGTCCACTCATTTCTCAAGTTCCCCTCCTCCCCAAACTTTTTCAGTAACGGATAGAGAAGTGCAGCTGGACTCAGGAAAGACTAGCTTCAAACACTGGCGGGGCAAGTCACTTAACTTCTGTCTGTCTCAGTTTCCTTATAAAATGGATGGTAATTCAGTGGTGCAGTGGATATAATGCTAGCCCCAAATCAGGAGGATCTGAATTCAAATTTGGCCTTAGACACGTAGAGCTGTGACTCTCGGCAAGTCACCTAATTGCCTCAGTTTCCTCATTTGCAAAATGAGCTGGACAAGGAAATGGCAAACCACTCCAGTATCTTTGCCAAGAAAACCCCAGATGGGGTCACAGAGTCAGACATGACTGACCATCAATAACAACAAAACGGAGATGATGATAATATCCACTTTGCAGGATTGTTGTGAGGATCATATGAAAGTGCTTGTAAAAAAACTTTGCAAATCTTATAGTGCTGTCCAAAAGTTAGCCATGACCAGGATTTCCCATCCTCAACCCAGGATTTTTGGACACTATAATTTGGCTCTAAGTAACTTAGGTTGGTAGGAATATTATAGACGTGTGAGTCACTCTGAGAGTCCAAGCCCTAGATCTGAAAGAATTCTTAGGGGTCATTTATTTCTGAGATTCTTAACCTGGCATCCATGAATTAAAAAAAAAAACAATGTATTTGAGGATCATTTATAATGGTATTAATTTTATTCTAAACATTTAAAATTGTCCTGAAAAGCTTTCTCAGATGGCCAGTGTTCCATGCCAGTCTATGACTGGAAAATAGTATCTGTGAAGAGGCTGAAATTCTCTAAGTTTAGAAAGGAAGGCTGAAAACAAACTCTGGGGGTCCTTAGAGTCCAAGCTCAGAAGCTTGTATTTTATCCAACAACCAATAGAGAGTCTTTCTCTATCTCTCTGTCTCTGTCTGTCTCTCTTTCTCTCTCTGTCTGTCTCTTTTGTCTATCTCTGTCTCTGGGTCTCTGGGTCTTTGCATCTCTTAGTCTCTATGTCTCTCCCTCTCTGCCTTCCCCCTCCTCTGTCTCTGTCTCTGTCTCTCACTCTCTCACTACACACACACACACACACACACACACACACACACACACACACACACACAGATTGAGGAGGATATGATTAGATTTATATTTTAGAAATACTCTGTTGGCAACTGTGTAATGAATGGATTATAAATGGCATTTGTCATAAGGAAGATGACAATGCAGATCAGATACAACTTCATCAATCAATAATCATTTATTAAGCACCTTGTATTAAGTACTAGAATATAAAGAAAGGAATAATACATTCAACGGCCTCAAGGAGCTCACAGTCCAATGAAGGAAAAGAACACATAAAAAGAAACTATAAAAAGGCCAGGGGAGAGGATATCCACAGTGGGGCCATTATCAAATCCTGTTGGGGTCAAAGAGGGAGGAGAAATGATCTGAAGAGGTAAGTATCAGAGTTGAATTTATCTTGCTAAATGATGAGTTTCCGGAGCTCATGAAATCCAAGATTAGCCAGGTGGGAAATGATGAGGTAAATTTCCTGAGTGCTTTCCTTAAAAGGGGGAGGAATCTGAGAGGAGATCTCTGCTATCTCTGAAATCCTTGCTCACTCTCCAAGTGAAAACCTCAATGCTGTAAAAGCTTTTAAGAGATATCTACTTGCCATGCCTGATTCCATCCCATGTCTTTAAATCTAATATCATTAGTGTATATATGCACAAATATATTTATAATAATAACAACAATAATAGTTAACATTTATGTGGCATTTTAAGGTTTACAAAACATTTAAAAATTATCTTATTCTATTTTTATGACAATTCTGGAAGGTAAGATGTTATCTTTATCCCTATTTGATAATTAAAGAAAGATAGAGTGACTTACCTAAGTCACCTAAGCTAGTAAATTGTCTGGGTCATATTTAACTTCAGGCCTTGCTCACTTCAGGCCCAGCACTCTAATCTATAACCTTCCCCCAGATCTAATAGTCCAAATGTATTCATGAATTGCAAACATGGTGTTTACCAGTCTGATGCAAGTTTTATGTATTCTGAAAGATTTAGTTTCCCAAAGATACAAATATGGGTTTCATTTATTCCACAAGTTTTCACTGAGTGCTTACTTCCTGCAGAAGAAAACATGGATGACTTGCAATTTCTGCAATTGGAGAACATATCTTCATCTCTGTGGGTCACCTACAGTAGAATATAAGATATTATGTGTAAGTCAGCTAAAATGAATTTCTGAGGTCATATTTATTCAAAGTATATTTTACAGAAGAGAAAACTTAGTCACAGAGAAGGAAACTACTTGATGAAATTTAAATGTTAATCAATCTCAGAAGTGTCCTCATCTGGCCCCAAATCCAGTACTCTTTTGCTGAGACTTCACTATATTCCATTACTTCTAAAGTAAGTTTCAAATATCTTTAAAAGATTTGGGTCAACTCATTCTTTGATAAAGAAGACAGATAACAAGGCAGGCAGACCTGCAACATAATCAGTTATAGTTATCTAATATCAACCCAATCTAAAAATTTGGGGGACCTTTTCTATGTAGGAGTCAGTGAAGATAAGGTTGGCCAGGTCAGATAGGACCATATTATCATGGAATCACAGAATTTGAGCTTTGGAAGGGGCCTCTGTCTTTATGTTTATGTAGCCCAATTCCAACATAAAAGGAATCCCCCTAATAACCAAAGTTGATAAGTAGTCATCCAGATTCCATTCTTTCTCAGTCATTTCATTTTTGGATAACTCGAATTGAATGGGAGTTTTTCACAGATATCAAAGATTTTCATTGCTTCTTGTAAGTTCTATGCATTATTTTTCATCCTTCTCATTGAAACCAATCAGAACACCAGAACTCCAGATGAGTCTGATCAAGGACAGAGTACAGTGGGATGTTCTTGGAAGCTATCTCCTTATTGCATCCCAAGTTCTTATTAGCTTTAGCAAGTATCTCATGACACTGATGACCCTTATTGAACTTACAATTCACTAAAATCCTAATATTCTTTTTACAATTGCTTCCCTCACTTTAGGAAATTTTGCTATTGAATTTTATCTTACTAGATTTATCCCAGCACTATATTTTGCCAAGATTATAGAGGAAAATAAGTCACATATATAGATCTCTCTATCTATCTATATCATAGATCTATATATCTCTATATAATTAAACATTTTCAACAAACTAGTTTGGTAGTCTGAATCTATAAAGACAAAATTTTATAGAAGTAAATGTAAATTCCTGTGCTTACGTTAAAAAAATCAATTGCACAAGTAAGAATGATTGAAGCCTGATGAGAAAAAGTTCAGGTGATAAAAATCTGGGCTTTTTATTTGACAGTGACCTGACAGCCAAAAGAACTAACACCAGGAGTATAGTGGACCCATGTCAAACTGGTTCATGAAAGCCAACTGTCAAACATTCAGTGTAAGTATTTATATTTCAAGAATCAGCAAACCCTACAAATCAGGGCATGATTGATTCTTTTGTTGATTGTTCTAGACTTATGAATGTGATAGAGAAAATGTCAATAACATAGATTTAAAATTAGAAGTGTAGTGTGGGAAAAAAAAAAAAACAACTTTTTTTTTTCACCTAGCCAGTTCATCATTTCCCAGCACATGCTGGCTAACTATCTTAAATTGACTTAATAGAGATGAAGGGAATTGATAGTTCTGGTGTATCTTGCTGAACTGGTTAGATCACATCTAGAGTACAGAGTTAAATCTTGTTGCTTCTATCTCTCTAATCTCTGTCTCTGTCTCTCTCTTTCTCTCTCTCCTAGCCCTCTCCCCCACCTTATAAAGCAACCACTCTAGTTTGGGTTTTTATTATTTCCCAGCTATTTCAACCTTCTCATCCCCATTTGAACTCTCTACCTAAAATCTCTCATGATAATTGTCCATCCTCTACACAGTCAAGTGATTTTTCTAAAGCATAAGTATGATTGTTACCTTCCCCCATTGATGAATACCACTAAGTCCCTATCGCTTCTATGATCAAATACAAATACCTCCTTCTGACATTTAAATCTCCTGATAGCTTGGCTCCTTCTTACCTTTCCAGTCTCCTTAGATGATACTGCCCTCTGCCCTCTGTACATTTTGTAATCTACTCAGTGTTCTGCCCACACTACGTTCCATTTGCCTTCACTGAGTTTTTGTCCTGGCTGTCCCCTGTACTTAGCAAGTAAGTCTTCCTTTGCCACTAGAATTCTTGGTTTCCCTTAAGTTTCAACTTCTGTAGAAAGCCTTT